>NC_090842.1:48877091-48994591 GCF_028021215.1 Eschrichtius robustus
GACTATATATGATACGTTTTAATTCATAAATTGCAAACATCTGTTCCATTTATCCATTCATGTTTATAATTAACTTCTATAATTTTTATATAAAATTGTCATATGTTAATATATTTTTAATAGAACACATTAATGGATAACTTTGTGATGAAAAACTTGATTTCTGACTGATCTATTTAAATGGTGAGTTTACGTGGCTTCTTCGAAGTTCTTTAATGCTCCGAACATCTGAAACTCAGATGTGTATTCTTGGATCTGTTCCTAATTTGATCTTTGACCTTGGTCAAAATCATAATATATCTTTTGCTAATTTTTCTCCTTTTAAAACTGTAGCTTTAGATGCTGTTTTTGGAAGAAAGAGTGAATATAATCTAAGCATATGTTAGCCATTCATTTTATGTTGGCTGCAGGAGTCTTCCATACACAGGTTGTTTCCAGGTTCATTTAATAGCTTTCACTTGCCAAGGATTGGTTGTGTGTTTGGGTTTACTTCTATAAAGCAGTGGTTTTCTAGTCTGCTGTAAATTGTTATAGTAGCGAAAATTTTTAGAGTATTACAGAAATGGTTTATAATTTGCTACTATAGAAAACTTTTAACATTTATTTTGATTATTAAAGTTCATATTTTAGTAATTAACTCTGAAGAGAACTTGTTAGTTGAAATAGAGGTGATTTTAGAAGCTATATTCTAGCCATACTATATACTGGCGTGGCATGACAAGTTATAGCATGTGGCTTTGTAAGGTGAACTAAAGGAGACAGATATTAAAGTTAAAGAGCTGAAAGACAAGTTATGATTTTTGTTTGTGGTGACCATTGAAAGATTTATGTATTTTATAAGTCTGAAACATAAAACTTGTCAATACTGTTTTATCAATAATAGTTATAGAGAATAGGCTATGAAACGTAATTTTGATATTTTCAGATTTAGAAAACAATTCTGTAAATTTGACTATATGATGGAGGTCATCTGTTAGTACCATATCTTGTAACAGCATTGTAGACTTCCTCCCGTTGCCATCTTTAAAGCTTTAATTTGCTTTATAAAAAAAATTATTTTTTTCAAGTGAAAAGCTGATAGGTTTGAGTTCAGATTTTATCCATCTCCTGCCTCACATGAGGATTATAAATAAGATAAAGCCATTTAAAAAGTAGAAATATTCATATATAAAATTATAGTAGAATTTTTCAAGGATTAGGCTCCATAGATTTCTCCTAGGGTATTCCTGTCTGGCAGTGCCTTAGAGTTGAAAGTATCCTGTGACAAGGCTTTTATGTGTTACTTTAGTAACTAAATTCTCTTGAGTAAGGATAGAAGATGGGTATTACTTGTGTTGAATTTTGCATTATAGCTAGAGTGCATCGTGACCATTTCTGCTTATGCATTTTTGAAGCTCTCAAGCAGCTATTCACAGTCTTTATTAATATGCTTGTGAATCCTCTGGGGCTCTTGTTAAAATACAGATTCTGATTCAGCAGGTCTGGGGAGGCCCTGAGAGTCTATACTTCTGAGATGTTCTCCAGGGATGCCAGTACTGCTGGTCCTTGGACTACACTCTTAAGTAGCAAGATTCTAAGAGACATACATCCTTGGAGGTCTACTGTTTGGCTTAAAAATCATGACCCCCTCTTTCTCAACATCCTCCTCACCCCAAGAGAAAATCTTATTAAGTCTAGGTTTGCGCCTTTTAAAAATTGGCTTTTAACAGCCATTTTTTTTTTTTTTTTTTGAATAGCAAAACACCGAATTGCTCATAAACCTCACTCCAAACCAAAAACTTCAGATATTTTTGAAGTAGAATTCTCAAATGATCTAAAATCCAAGGACCTGCTTGCTGATAAGGAACTGTGGGATCGACTTGAAGAACTAGAGAGACAAGAAGAATTGCTGGGTGAAATTGATATTGATAGGTACCTAATGACAAAGTTCCTTACACACATTTCCTTATAAAATATGTGCTGATTGAAGAAAATACAGAAAAGCGTGCTATACTAAAATATCAATAACCCTACCACCCTAAAATAAATATTAATTCTCTAGAATATTTTCTTTTAAGGCCATGTGTTCATGCACATGCCAGTGCATGTGTGTGTACAGAAATACACAAAATCAATATTCCTATTTTTTATTATAAGGTTTCAGCCCTATATTGTATAATAAAATAAGATATACCAGATACTTCACTTTTAATAATTATGGATGCCTTTATATATTATATTTTAAATGAGTTGTTTTTATACTGTAGTCAAGATAATGCTGTATGTTTGAATGACTTGTTAAAAAGAAATATGGGCATTCAGCTTAAGTTTGTTGCTGTAAAATGTTTATCCTTGCTTTCCTTTGCAAACTTTTCTGCTTATTGAGCAGGTAATTTGTAATCTGGTCAAGTAGTTATAGATATGAAAAACTTTACCAAATTGCCATTTGAAATACGTATTAGCACTCACTCAGAATTATCAGAGTGCTCAGTGAAAACTGTTACTATAGAAGTTCCTATATTATTTTGCTTAAATGATATGCAGAATTAGTTACTGTGAAAAATAAGACATGAAGCACAAAGGATATTTTTTTCACTACCATTTCACCTATACTTAGGTCTTTTTGATTAACTGATACTGTTTAATTTTTGTAAATCAGTTTTTAATCTTATGATTTTCTTGGTCATGATTCTTTTTCTACTTTTACGTGTTGTTATTTCAGTTCGTTGCACTTTGGGTTTTGTTATTTTTATAAGGTCCTCAGATCCTTTGTAGAATGAAGCATGAGAAGTGTATGTATATGTATAAATCATGTACATATGTAGAAATCTTTTATTTTTTAAAATTACAATAATACATGCTTATAAAATATTTTGATTATAGAAATAGAAAAGAATATGTTATAGTTCTGTGGTTGTAGTTTCTGGTCTTTAAATAGGGATAACATATTCTCTGTGATTTCTTACAAATTTATGATTGTATTTGTATGGTATTTTATTGTATATGGCCAATATCCTCCTTGCAAAGATAAAAAAAAAAAATCTACTGTATTCTACTTATGTTTGAATAACTACAACATATAGAATTAGCATAGAAACTATTTTTTATTAATTCATTTCAAAACATTTTATTAGCCTAGAAATCTAGTTTAAAAATACCTTATGCAAAACCTTAGTTTTTACCCTTTGAACTTAAGTGCAAATTAGAATATGTAAAATTCTAGTGTGTTTGTTTGATCTTGTTAATTTTCTTTTTCTAGTAAGCCTGATACTATGATTGCAAATGGAGAAGATACGTCCTCTGAAGAGGAAAAGGAAGATCAGAACATAAATGGGAATATGATGAATCAAGTAACGGACTCTCTCATTCCCAGCAATTGTTATCAGAATGTTACAAATTCAGAACTGTTCAATGGTCAAGTGAATAGTCATTGGAACTGTTCAATGAATGGTTCAAATTCTTATCACAATAATGAAGATGAAGAAGATGATGATGATGATGATGGTGGTGATAATGAAAATGACCATGATACCTTAGGGGCTGAAGATAATTCTATACCAACAATATATTTTTCTCATACTGTCGAACCTAAGAGGGTTTGTATACTTTTAACTTTACTAATTTTTCATATAATTTGAATATTAGAGATCATCTATGATATTCTTTAGAAGAACAATATTAACAGGGATTAATATTGTTGATAGTGCCAAACAAGAAAACCAGTTTTTGCCTCTTGCTCTGACCAATTTATCTAAAAAGAAAAAGGAAAAAAAAAGTCTAGTTAGCTGGTATTGGTCCATTCTCTGAAGCCACAATAGAATTTGAAATTTGGGGGTCTGGAAGGAGATGAGTTTGAGTGACAGCTACTGTAACTCCACCTGTCCTTCATTCAGAAAGCTTTCTTAAGAATTCTAGAGTTAATTTGGGCATTTTGGTGTATTTAAGACGAAAGTGACTTGCATTAGTTAAATTTTTAATTATATCCGGTTGTTTCTATTTGGGTATAAAATGAATAGGAGCATCATGAGCAAAAAGGAAAGATATAGAAGGAAGTAAAAATTAGTTCCATTTCTCACAAATTAAATATAAACATCTCTGGGTGGTAATCATGGTTTTAGAATTTTGATATTTTAGAGCTGGGGGTTACTACAGAGAGATCTTCTAATACAGGTTTTTAAATTTTCTTAGTATCAAAAGACTTTTTGTTCCCTCCATACTTATTGTAGAATACCCAGTTTTAAAATCCCAGATCAAAGCAGGTTGGATCTCACTGAAGGAAGGACCTTAAACTCATTCCCTTGCTCTCTTGGCCTCATAATACTGCTTTAAGGAGCCACCGGGAATTTCATCTTTCTAATTTGTCTTTCTCAAGGAAACTTAGGGCCTAGAAGACCATAGAGCTAGTTAGTAATTAAACAGGGACTCCTTTTTCTCAGTTTGGTGCTTTTTTTTTTTTTTTTTTTTTTTTTACCACAACAAGGTACCCTTGCAGGATTTGCCTGTATCAGAGGTGAGGGTCTGTGGTAGCAGCCTTAAATGCCTGAGATTATTATTTAATGAAACGTGTTTAAGACATATTTGCTATTTCTTAGGTCAGGTTTTCCCTGCTCTAATGTGAAGTGAAATACTTATATGGTGTTTTAAAATATATATTCTAATACTTCAGACTAAAAGGAGCATCTTGGAATTCTTTGGAAAAAATTGACCTATTAGCCAGGAAAAAAGTTTGTTTTGTGATTCGCTTTTCAGGCTTTAAATTAGTTTTCATTTAGATAAAACAGGAAGAATAATATTTGCAGGAATGTTACGGGGAATAGCAGTCATTAATGTGGAAAGATGGTGTAAATGCCGAGTAGGGATAGAAGAATAATGTATTAATCCTGAACAGGGTTGATTTTTATTTTTTGGTCCTTAAATTTTTAAAAATTAGAAGTATTTTAAAAATTCTAAATAGTTAAGCATTATCTAATATTGTTTTTATGACTTAAATTTTATATTCTTACTGAATATTTATTTTGGTTAATTGTGCTCTTTGTTTTGAAATGAATGATTTAAGCCAAAAACTTAAAGTAATGGGTAATGTGAAAGCTTATAATAATCTAGCATTTAGTTTGTATGTATTTTGCTTTCTGTATAATAATAAAGTCACTGATGACTAGAATTGGTCACTTAAGGTATAATTTAATACTATAGAAGTATGATAAGATAAGGACTTGTTAGCCTTAGCTGATAATGCACATCATTTCAGTGTCAAAAAATGTAAACTGCCTCTATTACTATTATTTCTTTAATTGTAGAGTTTATTGGTTTTAGTTTTGGCCTTGATTTCTCAAAAGGATCATAATTTTTTGCTGTGAAATTTTTAGGTACGAATAAATACTGGAAAAAATACCACTTTAAAATTCAGTGAAAAGAAAGAAGAAGCCAAACGTAAGCGAAAGAACAGCTCTGGCAGTGGTCATTCTCCCCAAGATCTGCCTATGATCAGGACTCCTGCTGACATTTACAGGTGAGTGGTATTCACAGATAGCAGAGCAGTCTGCTCTTCCCTTCTCATTTCTTGCAACTGAGTATATACAGGAAAAGGCTGCTTGTAACACAGAAGGCTCTCACTGAAAAGTGAGGTATTCTGATAGAGTTAGCTTAGTGTTTTAAAGGCTCTCACAGGAGCTGCTGAGCCCCACCCCAGCTTCTCAGTTCAAAGCAATTGGAATGTTGCTTGGTTTTTTGCTTTTGCCCCTCTTTGCCAGTGCTTTTAAAACATTCCCAATCTAGTCAAAAAATGTTGTATGTTAACTTTAGAATGAAAGTTTGTGTTTCTAGTGTGCTGGGGCAGCACTTTCCTATCACAGCTATGACAGTGCTTGGCATGTGCTTTACCTTTCCACAGAGTCGAAGTTAAGTATGCTATTCCAATTTTTTGTTGTATTGTTTGTTGAGAAAGCTATCATTTGAAAATACCTACTGTTTTCATGACGCTTATTTGTAAAACAGTGAAAATTGCTAAATGACTTCTGAGTAGGTCTAAAATATATGTAGAATTTTGGCAAATCACGCTGTTGTCACCCAGAACATGTGTATAGATAAACGGCTGTATTTTATTAGGCCAAACAATAATAAAAGTAATGTAAATACGTCATTCGAGGCTACAGAACTATTGTGATGGTGAAAATTTTGGATATAAGTTTGAATAAAACATTTCAGATTAATTTCTAGAAAAGATTTTTAAAAATCCTTGTAAATTTATCCTCAGTTTTATGAGTTAACTAAAGAGTGTATTTTTTTTGATATTATAGAGTCTTTGTTGATATCGTGAATGGAGAATATGTCCCTCGTAAGTCCATCCTGAAATCTCGCAGTAGAGAGAACAGTGTTTGCAGTGATACCAGTGAAAGCAGTGCTGCTGACTTCGATGATAGACGGGGAGTCTTGAGGAGCATTAGCTGTGAAGAGGCCACTTGTAGTGATGCTAATGAGAGCATTTTGGACGAGGAACAACAAGAAAATCATCAAAAGAAACTTTTGCCTTTATCAGTAACACCTGAGGTATGTGTGTATCTTTAACTCTTTATTTTATATAGTATCTTTGACCAATCTTTGTGAGTTAAAAAGGTGGTGGTAGCTCCATTTCAAAGGGGTATGCAATTCATTTTCCCCATTTTGGAGTTGAAAAGATTTTTTAAAAATTGTAGCTGCTGAATCTTCCAGGTGTGGTCTGGAAATCATTAATCTTACTGTTCTGGAATTATTTTATATAATTATTTATTGAAGTTAATCGACAGAGTAATAGCATTGTTTATCTTGTAGCTTCTTTAGTTCATACATATATTTAGTCTCAAAAGTCATAGATCCTAATTAATTAACTCTAGGCTTGTGCTTTTTTGATAATTAATAATTTATAAAAAATTAATAGTCACTAGCAAACACAATATAGGTATTATAATAAAGTAGTTCAAAATGAAAGTATTACCACTCTTGAAGTTCTATTTCTGTGAAATAGGAATTTTAAAGTATCTTAATTAGCGTATGTATTTCATTTTTGGCTAGAATTTTTTTTTTTTTTTTTGGCTGCACCACACAGCATGTGGAATCTTAGTTACCCGACCAGGGTTCGAACCCATGCCCCATGCAGTGGAAGCATGGAGTCTTAACCACTGGACTGCCAGGGAAGTCCCATGTCTAGAAAATTATTTAGCAGCTTATTTTAAATAAATTCCACTAGATCAGACTTAGAGTCATTTTATGCTAGTTCAAGTAGCAGATTGTACTTTTCTCTTTTAAATGCTTTGGTTGAGTTAAAGAAAAAATATATACATGACAGATAACAGATAATTATCTATAGTCCTGTGTTTTGGCTCGTGCCAATGAAATTTTTAACTCTTTGGAATTGTGGAACCATTTTACAATTTAGTGAGAGCTGGAGATCCTCTCCTCAGAAAAATGAGTGCACACATATACTCTTACCAACCATGTTGCACATAGTTTTTTGCGTGGGGAAAGGAGGGGTATTGGGAGATACCAAAATAAGAATGTTATGGTTTCCATTATACCCAGACTTGATATTTTTTTACTCTTATGTTTTGTGGGTATTTCAGATTTTTCATTTAAGAAGGATTTAGGAAGACTGGGGAACTCATACCCGTATCAAACTGATATACCCATTTGAGTATAAGTCAAATACATATAAAAATATATATCTTTATATATGAATAAACATATGTAAAACTTCTGTTGCTTTTGTTAAATAGTCCCTAAGTGGTACTAATTGTACTAAATGGTAACTGGGGATGGAGGGGTCATTGGTAATTAGGGGCAGTATGTATGATTAGAATATTCTCCTTCCCTTCTCCCAATATAATGATTTCAGTTGACCTGGAGAGTATCTTAACTTATTTAATAGTCTTCCCTACTGTTAGAAAAACAGGTGGTAGACTTTTGCTGTTTTTAAGTATCTGAAAATTAGGTTTTTGTAAGGACTTAATATATTGTGGTATAGCTAGAGCTCAAGTCTGGAACTTATTTTCATTTCATCCTATTCAATAGCTTTGCATTTTGTATTGAACTGTTACAGTTAGCACCTAGATGCTATAAATTTTTTAACATCAAAATAAATAGTTCATGGGATTATGGCAAGTACTTTGAAAAATATCTTTTTTGATATCTTTAAATGTTAAAATATTCTCTTTTTCAAAAGCATTTTTAGTATAATAAGAAGGCTCTGTGCTCATCGTGATAAAATAGAGTTTTTAGAAAAGTAGACTTTGAATTTCTTTTAAGAGCTGGACTCCACCCAAGGTCTCAGAGTACTGTGGGAGGGTCAGGGCATTTTTGGTTTTTGTTTCTTTGGTGGGGCAAGCTGGTGGAGGTTGGCTTTTTAAACTATTCAAGTGATACATTGTCATTTTGTACACTTGGTAGACAAAGTCAAGCTAAATATACATGAAAGTTTACATGTCAAATTTTAGTTTGTACGTAATGAGTCTTTAGAAGATGAAAGTGAGGGGGTTTCAAATACTAAAAATCTTGGGGAAAAAAATCATAACTTCTTGATTTTGATAGATCTGTACATAAAAAGACATATCTTTGGTTTTATTTCCATCATTTTGTACACATTACATACATACATTACATACAGTTGACCAAAATTAAGTCCAGCAAACATCTGGTTGAGATTAAAGAATCATTTTTTGTGGTGCCTTGATTTCTCTCATTGAATTAATTGTATGAAAATTTGAGACTGATACTTATTTCCACTAGCACCAGTACTTTCAATTTTCAGTTTCCACCGATCTCAGATAAAAATGAGGCAAGATGCAATAAAATACGCAAATAATTGCATGAATGAACACCACCTAAGAGATGTCACTGCTGCTGAAACTAAGCTCTTGGCTCACAGGCAGCATGGCCACCATAGGATAGCTCATTCATCAGCTGATGTTTGACACCCTAATAGAATTCTTAATTTTAATACATTATTTTTCACAGCATGGTCTGGATATAAATGGAACGTATGAAAGTTGAGGACCTTTTATTTACCCATTTTTAAAAAATCCCATGTGAACATGTTTTTACATTTTTGTTTTCTTGCATGTGTACTATTAAAAAATCTACTTATATTTGGTGGTGTAGTTAAGATATATTTTAATGGTACTTGATTTCTATGAGCAATTTGTATTTTGATGTTATAGTTCTGTCTATCAAAAAAAATCTTATGAATTTACTTTTAATGAAAAGAAATGTCTAATTGGCAAATACAGGGTAAAGATTTTGTGGGCACCTTATTTGCATTTTATTATCATAATCTGACTTTTGTCTTCCAGGCTTTTTCTGGAACTGTAATAGAAAAAGAATTTTTGTCACCTTCCTTAACACCACACCCAGCCATGGCTCATCCTGTGCTACCCACCATTCCAGAACGAAAAGAAGTTCTGTCAGAAGTATCAGAAGGAACTGCAAAGAGGGTTTCAAAGTTCAAAGCTGCCAGATTGCAGCAGAAGAACTAGGGCCTGCCTAGGAAATGGGAGTTTACATCCTAAAACCTAGTTTTGCAGTTGTTTAGAATATATATAGCAAAATATGTTACATGTAATCTGAAATAAGGCATCCTGAGTTAATTTAACAGCAAGTTCTCTTACTGTTATCAATGGTGTTAAAAAGAAATCAAAGTAAATATTTAAATACTTTAATATTCAGCTTGTTTCGTTAATTCTCTGAATACTGTCAACACTCTTGTTTAAGTTTGCCTTATGAAGTAGTGGCAGCATTTTGAATTATTTTTCAAAGAATACTGTTCATATGCATTGTTTTTGTGTTTTGAACTAAATACTGGCAGTTTTGTACCAGCTGTGATACTGTGCATACCATATGGACCATCTTAAAGAAACTTTTAAAATTTCAAATAGTTTCAACACTTATATTACTTGCTTAAGCATTTTAAAGGCACTTTAAAAAAATCTACTTCTTGTAGGTTTTGCAGCTAGGTGGCTATTGAAAAAATCTCTCCCCCTTTGCCTGTCATTCTGTAATCTCTAAGACAGAAAGCTGCATGTACCCAAGGGAAAGTTTCTTTGATTGGAAGAATGGTATTTTGTAAATTTTTTTTTTAAGTAAAAATTTTATGAAACTTGGTCTCTAAAATGTTGTGAACTTTATGATTCAGAATCAAATATAGAAATGTATTTGATTCATATATATGTTCCATGCACCACACAATGGATCCTTGAATTCTTACAATTCCATAGGCAGTTCTTCCCTAGTGTGTACAGTTTTAACTGGCATTATATTTTGGGAGAGAAGGAAAGGTTGTCTAGATAATAAAAATAAATAAATAGATAAATAAATAAAAATTTAAAATAAGAAATTGTATGTTTTAATCTCCCAAACATTTTCGTTCTTTAAGGTTACTTTCCTAGTAGTAAATGATTGAAAAACATATTTACTTTTGGTAGAACTCCTTAAAATAAAGAGAAATTTATTCTAACGTTGAAAATTACACTGCAAGTGTTAATCATTAGCTTGATGCATGCTAAAATGTAGCTTTTAAAAAGCATTCTGCATTAGTACTAAAATAAGCCATCAAGGCCAGTCCAGCCTCTGTTCATGGCTAAATATTTAAAGGTTATTTATAGCTTCTTTAATGAATTCTTGCTTAAACAAAGTGAAATTATGTCCTAGAAAAGTAGAAGCTATTTGTAACTAGAACAGCACAACTATAAAAGTTTTATGAGTATGTATTTTAATAATAAGGGGGTGAACCTGAATCCCCACAAGTTAATGGATAATTCAGATCAGAACAGAGGACTGATTTTAAAAGACTGCCTAAAAATGTAGAAGATTTGTTCTTTAGTAAATTTTGATCAACTGTGCATGTATTTTTAGTTAAAAACTTTTTCTCTCAGCCAATCCCCCACAAAAAAGAAAACAACCAAGAGTACAACCACATACACACAAAGGAGCCCCCAACTCCAACTGCTTGTCAAGTGAGCCTTTCTGTGTTAGATTTTCCCCCAGAAACAAACTTCACTGTGGGATTATTCTGGTGTTCTTTGCAGACATATGATTTCAAGAGTACTGTCATTAAATAATTTCTCATGTTCTTCAACTTCATCTTGAACCTGTTGTTGTTCATGTAGTTTATGTTTCTTCGTGCAAATAAGATGTTCCCTCATGGAACAAGATGGTAGTAGGAACAAAGAAGTATTCGATTTTCTGCTGAAGACCAAATGAAGTAGTGTTGCCCCACTTCATAGCTTCAGTCTTAAAGTTTCAAATTGTAACTTAACCTTACAGCTTTATTTTTCATATTAAATTCAATATTCAATATGATAAAATGAAGTTGGTCTTAAGTGTTCTCTTTTAAGTCGTAAAACAGAACAGACTGAATTTTTTTAACTTTTAATTTTGAACTAATTTTAGACCTACAGAAAAATTGCAAAAAATAGTAGAGTTCCCATATATCCCCTCATCCAGCTTCTCCTAAAATTACAACATCTTGTATGAACATAACACAATTATTAAAACCAGGAAATTCACTTTGGTGCAATGCTATTAACTGTAGATCATATTTGAATTTCACCAACTTTCTACTAGGCGTTCTTTTCTGTTCCAAGATCCTATATAGGATCCCGCCTTGCATTTATTTGTTATTGCTCCTTAGTCTTCTCCAATCACTGGCAGTTTTTCAGTTTTTCCTTATCTTTCATGACTTTGGTATTTTTGAAGAGTACTGGTGAGGTATTTTGTATGATGTTCCTCAATTTGGGTTTGTCCAATACACATGATTAGAATGAGGTTTTGCATTTTTGGCAAGACTACCACAGAAATAGATAATATCAAGAGGTTCAGATCAGAGATGCGTTCTAGTGAGTCATTTCAGGAGGTCCTTAATTTTGAGCTGCATCATTTTAACCTTGATCGCTTGGTTAAGGGGATGTCTGCCAGGTTTCTCCACTGTAAAGTTACTGTCTTTTTCTTTGTAGTTAATTAAATATCTTGGAGGAGATACTTTGAGATTTACAGATTTCTTTTTCTCCTCAACCTTAAGCCCACTAATTTTCACATTCATTTGTGGATCTTGTCTGCAACAGTTATTACTGTGGTATTTGCCTAATAGTGATTTTCTGTTTTGCCCTTTCTTTCTACATTTATTTCTTGGAATTCTTTCGTAATGAAAATCTGTGTCATTACCCTCCTGCCACCCCTCCCCCTGTTTATTAATTTGTATCTGTATGGACTTGGATATTCTATTCTGTGGGTCAAAATCCAATTATCATTATTTTGTTTATTCAAATTGTTCTACCTTTGACCTTTAGGAACTCCTTTGAGTTGGCTCCTGAATTCTTTCAACAAGTCTCCATCTGTTTTGAACACTTTCTTTCTGACGCCACAAAATGTTATAGGTGTGTATTTTTCCTGCCCTAGCCTTGGAACCAGTAACCACTTCTCCAAGGAGCCTTTGATCCTTTTATTGGAGAATGGTGTTTAAAAACCAACATCTTCTCATGTAGGTGTGTGTATTGCCATTTTGGTGTCATTGCTTCTAGGCACTTTTAGTAGGTAGGGCTAGGAAATTATACTAACTGATGCACATATCTATGTATATTTGCTTGTTTATGTACATTAAAAAATGTAAGTGTACACTGATACTTCTGATTCTAACAACCACAGGATTCGTTTCAGTTTTTCCTTATTTATGACATCTTTCTTCAATAGTGAGAAACGTGGCTCTTATTATATACAATGTATTTACTTATTTTTACAATATCTAGTACAGTTGACCCTTGAACAGCTCTGAGGTTGGGGCACTGACTCTCCTCACAGTTGAAAGTTGGCATATAACTTTACAGCTGTCCCTCTGTATCCATGGTTCTGTATCCGTGGATCATACAGTACTGTAGTACGTATCTAGTAAAAAAAAAAAAAAAAAAACCCACATATAAGTGGACAGGCACATTTCACACCCATGTTGTTCAAAGGTCAACTGTTGACACACGAAAGTAGTTTTAGAGTGCTAATCCTAACCTCCCGGAGAGACACGTTTATTAAGTATATTGCACTATTTATGTTGAGTTCTTTTTTTCTTTAGCTTTATAAGTATCAATCAAAAGTTCTTTTTCTTTCCCACTCCTTCATCGTGATTGTTATTCATTTATAATAGAGTTAGGTTCATTTGTTAGTGTTTGTGCTCCATTTTGGATTCTCTCCACATTGTGGCTGGGTTTAATGGTTTATTTGGGGAGTGTGTGGAGGGTATATGAAACATTAATGTGGTTCGAAGAGTCACAGCTATGTAAAAAGATAAACAAGATAAACACTCCTCCCTCATTGCTGCTGCCCCATTCTCATTTCTGTCTTCTTTCTGTCACTTCCTCATCTACCCATCGTTAGTAACCAATCTCTTTATTTTCTGGTTTAACCTTTTTGTATTTCTTTTGTACAAATAGATACACATATATTTTCTTTTTTTTTTTCTTTCTTACATGAAGGATAACATGTAACTTCTCCCTTCCACTTTAATGTGTTTAATAGTATGCCCTGGTGATCACTCTATGCCTGTTTACAGAGAGCGTCCCCCTTTTTTTTTAACAGGTATACCACTTTTTTTGTGTAGATGTAGCATAGCTTATCCAGCCACTTTGCTGTGTATGGACATTTAGGTTTCTGAGTAATTTTGCAATTACAAATATGCAGTGAGTAATATTGATGTGTATGTATTTTTGTGTCATTGGAAGTATCTTCCGGGTAGATTCCTAGAAGTAGGATTAATGGGCTGTCTATGATTTCTTTTAAACATGATAAAGTCTGTTTTTAACAGTATTTGTTTTCTTATCAAGGATGTGGTTTTAACACATTTGCTTGCATATCTACATTTTATTGATAATTCTTTGATAATAACTTTGGGACACTATAGTGTCCTAAATGGACTTAAAGTGTTTATAGTGATTATACTCATTTTGCTATATTTTTATTTTGGGGGGGGGGGTGGAATTGGTCATGCAGGTGATTTCTAAGAGCTTTCCATAAATCGGAATAATTTCCAATTTTATAAAATACAGATACCTCATTATATTAGATTTATTTTTCTCCTCCATAAGAAATAGCTTTTCAAGGATGCTAATCTTTTTCTATGTATCCTTTTGGTGAGTGGCATATAGGCTTTCAATTAAATGCCTGTTAAATGAATTCCTCAACTACAATAAATATTTATGGTTTTATGTTTAATCCATTGGTCGATATTGTCAAGTTTTTACATTTTAAAATGCTTTTTCAGTTATTTAAATTTCATTTTAAAGAAACATCATTTAGGATATGAAGTTTTTGCAGTTCCGTTAAATAACAATGAATCATAAAGAATCAATAGTTTTGATCACTTACTTTGTGTCAAGCATTTTCTATATACTTTATGTGGATTATTTCATTTAATAAAGCAACCCAGCGAGGTAGGCACTATTTTTCAATCCCTTTCCCCCATTTTAGAGATAAGGAAACTAACTCAGATTAAGCAATGTTTTAAGCCACACAACTATTAAGTGTGGAATTGGGGTTAAAAACCCAGGCAGCCTTGCTCCAGAATCATCAGTCTTCACACTTTTTTTTTTTTTTTTTTTAATGTTAAAATTGCCCTCGAAGCAGGAGCACATAACTAGTAAGGAAATGTGTGATCTGTATATCTGTATAGTCTTGCTTATTCGCAATGAGGTCACCTTTTAAAAAATATGAGTTGGAAAACTGCTTTGTTTCTTAAACTTTACACATTAAGAGGATTCATTTTGACTTGGTGGAATGGAGGTGAAGTTTCAATGATTTGGCCATGTGCATAAAAGAAAGGAATGTGCAGATGGAGATTAGTAAAAGTAGAAATAGTGTAACAATATTTCATTGAAAAATCATTTTTATGTAAACTTAGACATTATTATATATAATACATAGATATGTAATACACTGTTCTGTTCTATAATAGTATAGAATAGTATGTTCATAATACAGAGGCCTCATAGTGACTCTCTTTACCCCTAGTGACGGTGTCGGGGTTTTTTTGCCTTGAAGTATTTTGTATAAAAATATAGCTAGTTAAATATTTACTGTTACAACAGTTTCCTTCGTGTGTGTGTGTGTGTGTGTGTGTGTGTGTGAGAGAGAGATCTTTCTGTTTTCTCTCTGTGTGTGTGTACATGCACATATATTGTTATTGTTAACAGTTTTTAACCTACTCTGACCATGTCCTATAACTGTCAGGTTTAGTCTAGGTTTATTGTAATTATTATTACTGTGACTTACTCTGCTGTTTTGGGCATTCTATTTACCCTGCTTGTTTATTGCCTCCTGTGCCCCAACCCTACATCCCCCTTTAATACTGTTCAGATTAAGTGCTTTCTGTTTTTCTGTTCTCTCCATTGAATTGGAAATTATATACTTCGCTATATTTTAATTTTTGACACTTTCCTATAAAAATGTGCATTTTTATCATAGCTACCCTCTTTCCAGACAGTGTTGCGATCACTTTAGTGTTTGTGGTACTTTGGTTCCATTTTTTTTGAACAGTTTTGCTGAGGAATAGTTTGTATGCCATAAAATCCTTTTGGTTTTCTTTTTTGTAAATTGAAGTATAGTTGATGTATAATACTATATAAGCTACAGGTGTACAAGATAGTGATTCACAATTTTTAAAGGTTATCCTACACTTGTAGTTATTCTAAAACATTGGCTATATTCCCTGTTGTACAATATATCCTTGTAGCTTTTTTTATACATAATGGTTTGTACCTCAATCTGCTACCCTTGTATTGCTCCTCCCCCCTTTCTTCTCCCCACTGGTAACCACTAATTTGTTCTCGATATCCATTGAGTCTGCTGCTTTTTTATATTTACTAGTTTGTTGTATTTGTAAGATTCCACATATAAGTGATATCATTACAGTATTTATCTTTCTCTGTCTGATTTATTTCACATAGCACAATACCCTTGAAGTCCATCCATGTTGTTGCAAATGGCAAAATTACGGTCTTCTTTTTTATGGCTGAGTAGTATTCCTTTGCATGTATGTGTGTATATACCTACACGCACACCACATCTTTAGCCATTCACCTGTTGATGGACACTTAAGTTGCTTCCATATCTTGGCAATTGTACATAATGCTGCTATGAACATTGGGGTGCATGTATTTTTCAAATTAGTGTTTTTGTTTTTTTTGGATATATACCCAGGAGTGAAACTACTGAGTCATATGGTAGTTCTATTTTTAGTTTTTTGAGAAACCTCCATACTGTTTTCCACAGTGGCTGCACTAATTTACATCCCACCAACAGGATTAGGAATAATCCTAATGTGGGAGGGTTTCCTTTTCTCCACATCCTCACCATCGTTTGTTGTTTGTGTTCTTTTTGATGATAGCCATTCTGACAGATGTGAGGTAATATCTTGTGGTTTTGATTTGCGTTCCCCTGATGATTAGTTATGTTGAGCAACTTTTCATGTGCCTGCATAACATCCTTTTTTAAGTGTGCAATTTGATGGGTTTTAGAAGATTTCAAGTTGTGCCACTAACTCACTAAACCCAGTTTTAGAACATTTCCATCATGCTAAAAAGATCCCTTTTTTCCCATTTATAGTCAGTTCCCATTCATATCCCCAGCCTCAGGTAACCACTAATTTGCTTTCTCTGTACAGATTTACCTTTTCTGGACAGTTAATTTAAATGGAATCATGCATATATAGACTTTAGCATCTATCTTTCAATTAGCATAAGGTTTTTGAGCTACATCCATGATTTATTATGCAACAATAGTTCTTTCTTATTGCTGCATAGTATTCTGTTGTATGGATATACCACATATATTTATTCATTCATAGTTGATGAACTCTTGGATTGTTCATTTCTCTGGCTGTTGTGAATAACATTGCTATGAACATTCATATGCAAGTTTTTGTGTGGACATGTTTTTATTTCTTTTGAGTAGATACCTATGAGTGGAATTGCTGGGTCAGATGGTGAATTTAAGCTTAACTTATTTGAGAGATTACAGTTAAATATTTTGCTCAATTTTTAATTGGGTTCTTATTGAGTTGTAAGAGTTCTTTGCATTTTCTAAATATAAGTCCTTTATTGGATACATGATTTACAAATATTTTCTCTAAGTCTGTGACTTCTCTGATTTTTTTTTAATGGTATCTTTTAAAGCACAAAAGTCTTTGGTTTTGATGAAGTCCAGTTTTTTTTTTTTTTTTGGATGATTTTTTTCCTTTAATGATTGTACTTTTTAGCATCTAAGAATTCTTCGCCTAACCCCAAATCACAAGAATTTTTCTCCTGTGTTTTCTTCTAGAACTTTTGTAGTTTTAGCTCTTAGAATTAGGGCTATGATCCATTTTGAGTTAATTTTTGTGTATGGTGTGAGGCAAGGGTCTAAATTCAATTAGATACCAAATTGTCCCAGAACCATTTGTTGAAAAGACTGTCCATTTTACAATGAATTATTTTGACACCCTTTTAGAAAATCAGTTGATTATGAAGTTGTTTCTTTGTATATTCTCCATTGTGTTTTATCTATTTGTTTATCCTTATATCAGTACCAAATGATCTTGATTTACTGTGGCTTTGTGGTAAGCTGTTAAGTTCTCCAACTTTTACTCTCCTTTTAAAATGTTTTTGGCTGTTTGGGGCTCTTTGCATTTCCATGTTAACTTTAGGTTCATCTTATCTACTACTGTGTAAATGTTACTGGGATTTTTATAGGGATTTATTGAATCTATAGATGAGTTTCTGGGAGAATTACCATGTTAGTATTGAGTCTTTCAATCCAGGAATATGGAATGTTTCTTCACTTACGTGGATCCTCATTAATTCTCTCAGGAATGTTTTGTAGTTTTCAGATTACAAGTCTTAAACTTCTTTTGTTAAATTTATTCCTAAGCATTTCATTATTTTTGATGCTATTGTAAAGAGAACTGTTTCCTTAGTGTCATTTTTAAATTGTTCACTGCTAGTATATAGAAATACAGTTGACTTTTGTATGTTGTCTTTGTATCCTGAAACCTTCCTGAACTCAATTATTAGTTTTTGTCATGTGTGCGTTGGTGTTTCTTAGGATTTGCTACGTACAGGATCATGTTATCTGTGAATGAAGAGAGTTTTACTTCTTTCTTTTCAATCTGTATTCATTTTCTTAACTGCTTGCACTAGGTTGAATCTCTAGTACAATATTGAATAGAAGTGGTAAGAGTGGACATCCCTGTGTTGTTTCTGATTGGGGAGAAGATATTCAGTTTTTCACCATTAAGTGTGATAGGTGTTGCATATATACATTTTATTAGGTTGAGGAAGTTTTCTTTTATTCTTGGTTTGTCGGAGTTTTCTATCATGAATGGGGCTGGATTTCGTCAAATGCTTATTTCTGCATCTATTGAGATAATCGTGCGATTTTGTTCTTTATTAATGCAGTGTGTTACATTAGTTGATTTTCTGATGTTAAGCCAACCCTGCATTCCTGGGCTAAATCCCACTTTATATAATCCTTTTGTTGTATATTGTATAATCCTGTGTTGTATATAATCCTTTTTATATGTTATTGAATTTGGTTTGCTGATATGTTATGGCAGATATTCATGAGGGATATTGGTCTGTAGTCCTCTATTCTTGTATAATGTCTTTGTCTGGCTTTTGTATCAGGATAATATTGTTCTCATATAATGAGATGGGAAGTGTTTTTCCTCCTCTGAAGAAGATTGTGAAGGATTTGTATTATTTCTTCTTCAAATGTTTGATAGAATTTGCCAGTGAAACCATCCAGCCTAGGCTTTTCTTTGTGGGAAGATTTGTAATTACTACTCAGTTTCTTTTGATAAGTCTGTTTAGATTTTCTATTTCTTCTTGAGCCCATTTTGGTAACTGGCTTTCTAAGAATTTGTCCATTTCATGTAAGTTGTCTCAGTTTTTGGCATAATGTTGCTCATAGCATTCCCTTGTAACCCATTTAATTTCTGTAGGGTTGGTAATGATGTCTCCCCTTTCATTTCTGACTTTGCTAATTTGTGTCTTCTCTCTTATTGTTTTGGTCAGTCTAGCTAAAGACCTGTCAATTTTGTTGATCTTTTCAAAGAAACATTTTTTTTTATTTCATTGATTTTTCTCTGCTTTTCTTGTTTACTATTTTATTGATTTTGATTCCAGTCTTTATTCCTTCCATCCTTCTCCTTGCTTTGGGCTTAGTTTGGTCTTCCTTTTCTGTTTTTTTCAAGGTATTAACTTAAGGTATTGATTTGAGATCATTCTCTTCTAATATAGGCATTTAAAGATATAAATTAACCTCTAAGTACTGTTTTAGATGTATCCAGTGACTTTTGATCTGTGATGTTTTCATTTTCCTTTATTTCAAAATATTGAGACATTTCTCAAGATGTCTGGTTTGAGCCATGATTTATTTAAATATGTATTGTTTAATTTTCAAATACTTGAGTATTTTCCAAGTTTCTATCTATTATTGATTTCACTTTAATTTTGTTGTGTCTGGAGAATACTTAGTATGTCTTTAGTCTTTTAAAATTCATTAAAACTTTTTTTATGGATAACATATGTTCTCTCCTGTGTGTTATTGAAAAGTCTGTATTCTCTTGTTGGATGGAGTATTCTATACATGCCAGCTTCATTGATATTGCTGTCTTTTGTATCCTTGCTGAATTTCTGTCTACTTGTTTTACTCATTATGGAGAGTGGGGTGTTGAGGACTCAAACAATTGTTGAGTTGTCATATCTTTCATTTTTAGTAGTTTTTGCTCCATGTATTTTTTTTGGCTCTGTTGTTAGGTGTGTATATATTTGTCATTGTTATATCATCCTGATTAATTGATACTGTTATTATTACAAGATGCCCTCTTTTTCTCTAGTAACATTTTTATCTTAAAGTCTATGGCTGTTTTGTTTGATACTGTTATGACTACTCCAGCTCTTATGACTGCATTTACATAGTGTTCCTTTTAGTTTCAACCTATTTGTATCTTTGAATTTAACAGTTGTGTATTATAGATATCATATAGTTGAACCTTGTTTTTAAAAAGTCCATTTTGACAGTCTACATACTGATTGGAGTGTTTATTAATTCATATAATTATAGATATGGTTCATTTACATCTGCCATATTGCTGTTTTTTATATGTCTCATGTCTTTTTTGTTCCTCTGTTTTTCCTTGGATTGCCTTCTTGGTGTCAAATAAATATTTTTTAGTATAACCTTTTAATTCCTTTGATTTTTTTTTTAAAAACTATTTCTTAGTGGTTGCTCTAGTCGTTGCTCTAGTGGTTACAGTATGCACTTTAACATCACAATCTATTGGATTTGAATCTGGAGTTGAAAAGTACAGTAACCTAAGTGAAGAACCAGTGTACTCAAAGACGAATCAATAGAAATTATACAATCTGAAGGACAGTCTCCTTATGGGACTCCCATTATGCATGTGTTGATATGATTGGCTATATCCCATAGGTCTCTCATACTTCATTCAGTTTTCTTATTTTTTGTTCTGTTTTTCAGATTGTATAATTTTTATCTTTGAGTTCACTGATTATTCTTTTAGCCAGTTTTCAAATCTTGTTTGTCTTTGAGTTCACTGATTATTCTTTTAGCCAGTTTTCAAATCTGCTGTTGAATCCCTCTAATGAATTTTTCATTTTAAGTATTGTACTTTTCAACTCCAGAATTTCCATTTGGACATATTTATAATGGCTGCTTTGAACCCTTTGCTAAATCCAACTTTTGGACCCCTACATAAATAGTTTCTATTTACTGCCTTTTTTTCAAGTGTATGGGCCACAGTTTCCTGTTTAAAACTGGACGTTTCAAGTAGTACATTGTTAACAACTCTGGATTCTGATCCTCTCCTGCTTGGGGTGGTTGTTGGGTTTTGTTTGTTTGTTTCTGTCACTTGCCTGGAATAGTTATGTGGAATCTGTTTCTTCCATAGTGTATAGCCTCTGATGTCTCTCTCTCTATATATATATATTTTTTAATTCTGTTTTTATTTTTAAGCCTGTCCTCTTATGGACTGCTGTTGGATCATTACATCTTAGTGGCCGGCTGCTGATTGGTCAGAGGTTATACTGAAACATCTTGGGCCAATAAGGCCTCTATCATTTGTCAGTGCAACTGTGTGTGGTTTAGAGGACACATTCAAGATTCATGCAATTTACAGATCTTTCCAAGTTTTTATTTTTACTTCATTCAGGCTTTCTGTGTTTCTTCCATGTGTGCTTCTGTGTGTGTGTGTGCACATGTGTGTAGATAGCTAAGGTGTCTCATCAGCATGTACACAGATAACCTAACGTGCCCACAATCTTTAAAACTGTGAGTGTATCAAGGCTCACGGTTATCTCCCTAGATCCTCCTGTGGAATTTCCAGTCAGTCTTCTGGTCTCTTTTGGTTGGCCCAACTGGTTTGCAACCTCAGGTCAGCTGTGATGTGGGACTTTCCCTTTTTTTTTTTTGGCAAAGCTCCTGGGCATTGGGGTTTTCCATGTTGCTACAAATATAGTCAGCTCCCTTTTGCATAAATGGCTCTGGTTTTCATAAGTTGTCCCACCTTGTTAGAACTGTTGCTCCAGAGGAGCTGGGGTGAAAGAAGGTGGGTAAAATGTTACACTGCTATTATCATTGTTACCCAAGGTTCAGTGGTTTTCTTGAATACAGACTTCTCAATTTGTTTAATGCCTTTGGTCAATTTTCAGAGTACTGAAATAATTGTTTTTGACAGTGTTGTCCAATTTTATCTTTTCTTTTTGGGGAACATACTAGCAAAGGTCTTCACTTTGCCATTCCTCTCAATTGTCTGTTAGTTAAACAATTTTTTAAAAACATGTAAAATTCTTTAATGTCTACTCATGAATTTCCCATTTCTAGTGCTCTTCATTACTTTTTGTATGTTTGGGTCTCCATCTGATTTTATTTTCCTCCAGCCTGTAGAACTGCCTTTAACAATTATTTTAGAACTGGTGTGATAGACCAAGTTCTGTCAATTTTTGTCTGAAAAAGTGTTACTTTGCCTTCACTTTTGAAAGATATTTTTGCTGGGTATAGAATCCTATGTATATTGGGTTTTTTTCCTTTAGCACTTTGAAGATGTTTTCATTTTATGGTGTTGTCTTATCGTTGTTCTTCCAAATGTGATGTATCTTTTTCCTCTGGTGATTTAATTATGATGTGCATAAGTGTGATTTTCTTCGTGTTTAGTCTTGTTGGGGTTTGTTGAACATCTTGGATCTGTGGATTTAGGGTTTTCATCAAATTTGGAAATATTTTGGCCATTATTTCTTTAAATATTGCTTGGTCCCTAACCCCCTCTCCTCCTTTTGGAACGAACACCAATTACACTTATAATACACAACTTTTATTGTGACATAAGGTCACTGAGGCTCTGTTCATCTTTGTTCAATCCATTTTCTCTCTGTGTTTCATGTTAGGTAGTTTTTATTGATATGTTTTTAAGTTCACTGATTTTTTTTTCTGCAACGGCTTATTTGCTTTGGATCACATCCAGTAAGTTTTTTGTTTCAGATATTTTCTTTTTTTTACCCCTAGAATTTCCATTTGGTTATTTATATATAAAAATCTTTCATTTCCCGCTCCATTATGTTAATAATTTCCTTTAAATCATTAAGCATATTTGCAATAGCTGTTGTAAAGTTCTTGTCTGCTAATTCTACCATTTCTATAACTCCTACAGCATGTTTGTAGTTCTACTGACTGATTTTCCTTCTGATTAAGGGTCACAATTTGCTGCTTATTCTCATGTTTAGTAATTTTTTATTTGATGCCAGAAATTATTAATCTTTTTATTTTGAAATAAATCTAGATTTATAGAAAAGTTTCAAAGGTAATTGAGCGGGTTCTCATACATCCCTCACCCATTTTCAGTTTCCCCTAATGCTAACATGTTATATTACCAAGGTATGTTTGTCAAAACTAAGAAATTAGCACAATGCAATACTATTAACTGAACTACAGACTTTATTTAAATTTCACCAGTTCTTCCACCAGTGTCATTTTTTTTTTCCAGGATACATTCTAGGATACTACATTGCATTTAGTGGTCATGTCTTCTAGCCTCATCCTATCTGTGACAATTTCTCAGTTTCTTGATTTTCATGACCTTGATACTTCGAGAGAGAAAGCCACAGTGATGATAGGATGCACCTCATTTGTTTCTCTCTATTCCTAGTGCCTAAGAACACTTGTGTCATGTATTTTGTGCAGTTTTTTCAACTGTTTATGGTAGAAGGGCAAGTTCTGTACCAGTTTACTCCTTCAAGACTAGAATCAGAAGTCGTTGGCAGGACCTCTTTATGTTAAGTTCCTTGACTGGAATTTCTCAGTTAATCTCATTGCTTGCAGTTCCTCAGAACTCTACCCTTGCAAGGGCTAGCTTATGGTTACACATTCCCAGGGGACACTCCACCCCAACCCGCCCCACCTAGAACTCCGGCAGATAGAAACAAGTTTTCTTGCTGTTTTATTTTGATAGTGGGAAAATGCATCTTGGTCTGTCCTTTCACTCTGGCTTAGCTCTTCATGGCCAGTCTCAGTTCTAACACTCCTTCATTGATCCCAAAGACTTGCCTCCTATTTCCTGAGCTTTCAAAATATAAACCTCTGGGTTAGTTCCCAGGACAGCTCCAACCTGATGCTAATGGTTTTAGCTTTCTGTTAACTTTTTTGCATACTAGGTTCTATATTTCAGAAGATATTTATCATATTTTATCTAGCATTTCTAGAGATTCTATAGCAGGAAGGCTGACAGAGTATACTGTCTATAGTATTTCTGAGCATTTTCTCTGTGTACAGTGCTGTTCTGTGCCCTAAAAAAGGCCATATATTGGCTTCATGGACTAATGTGGTTTATCTTATTTGGGAAGGCAGGTCAAGTGTGTGCATCAAAGGAGAACACCAGAAGTGCTATAAGAGATGTGCATTGGGGGTTCAAACAGGGTCATCTGTCCTCTTTGGGGTAAGAGAATTGGCAACTACTTCATGTTAGAGGAAGTACTTTAGGTAGGGTAGAAATCAATAGATGTACAGGATGGAAAGAATCCTGGTATTCTTATTGGGGGTAGAGCTAGTAAAATGAAAACCTACACAGGGTTTTATTTATGCTATATTCAAGTTATAAGAGCCCTGAGTCTATTAATTAGTAAACATGTATTTTTGGAAACTATTTTTTGGGGATCCAAGATTTTTTTGCCAATGCACATTTGGGGTCTTGGAAGCTAAATTGAAGCTAAGAGTGGGATGTCAGTGATGATTTGGTGATGAATCCTGTTTGCAAGTGGGGAATGGTATAATCTGGTGAAAACTGTAGTGAAGACAAAATTTTTGTGCATTAGAGCAGGCTTTGATATTCTGAGATATATAAAGCAGTGTTTAGGCTAGATCCACCTGTGGTCACAAAGGCTAAAAGAGTAAGTTTAATTTTCTAAAGTTATTGAAAATCTTTCAAGGGGCACTTGTTAGGAGATAATTGAGGTGTAACTAAGGAACAGCACTCAGACTCTCTTCAGGAAAGTGAAGTTTGCAAATGCTTGTCAGAACTTAAATGTGTTTTAGGATGTGGGTCTGGTGTCTTCATACTTAAGACTTGTGTGTCGCCGTTGCATATTCCAATGTGATCTCTAGTGGGCCTTTCTTTTAATAAGAGACTAACTCTCAATGGCTGTGTCAGTGTTAGAACTATGCAAGAATCTCTGAAGAATTAGGAAAATTTTTTTGAAATTTGTTGATTTCTGAAAAGCAAAGAGATAAGTAGTAATAATTATACCTAGAATTGATTAAAGGGAAGAAAACACAAAAAGCAAATCTATTGATTTTTAAACTGTAAAATACTTTTGAAAAATTACTTTTTATGTTACAATGTAATCAGCTAATTAGGGTGTGGGATGGGAAATTCCATGATATTTATTATCAGATGTCATTATCATGACAGTGAATCCCAGGAACACTGAAGGATTTGAGAGTTCTGAGGGTTGAGCCTGGACCACACCATGGAAAGGCTGAGTGTTTCACTATTATTATTTTCTTCACACCCTACATCTTTGTGATTTTTCACCTAGCCTCAGCAAATTTGGGGGCTATTTGTCCTTTTTCCACTGACCAGAGAGAATTTGTGACTCACGGAGCCTGAATGTATGGCGGCCACGGGCTGGAACTGGCTGCCTGCAGTGGGAATACCCATCCTCCCGGATCGGACTGGGGTTGAAGAAAGTATCAGTCAGTTGATGTCTTCTCAGGAACCAGTGCTTGACTCATTACCCATGCAGTGTTCTCTTGCTTTGGAAATTGAAAATGGCGGATTTCTGTATCCTAATAGTGGTGAATACAGCTGTTTTTGTGGTTCATTTTAGCAAAGTAACGACTTCTGCAAAAAGATGAACTAGGATTAAAAGAAATCAGATGTGTGTATTTGGTATGCAATATTTTTGTATTACAAATAGCTACCTTCTAACCCACATTAACCCCATGATATGTGAATTTTGCCAACTCCTGCTGTGTCTTTTAAATCAAATCCAGTAAATCACTGTGAATGTTCTAATTTCTAAACAAACTAGTCTCCCAGTAGAGGTACTTTAACACTGTACTGCAAATTAGACAACCTAAGATAAATGGACCATCTTTGTTAATTATGTAGTTTAATTGATCAAAACTACCAGATAGGGTTTTATTTGTAGCAGTTTTGCTTAGTATCAAATTCTATACTATTAAATAGCTTGTGAGTCATATATTTGAGGTTAAGATATATGCTATTATTTAGCCTCTGTTAACCTTATTAAGTACCCTTTTTTGGTCTAGTTCATGTCACAATATGAAATTGCTTTTAATTGAGATGACCAACTTCCATTAGATTGTTCAACCCCCATTGTATACACGAACACAAAGCACTTTTCATTTTTGCTCTATTGATCGAGCAGCAATTTGCTGAACTATATTCAGAACCTGGTGGAGGAAGATGGGAGATTTCTCTAAATGTTCTTTTTGCTGGTGGTTTTTCTCTCTGGCAAACCCCACTGTTTGCATGTAACTAATTTTGCACGCCAGTAGGTAGCAGTGGTGAGCAGAGGCACCAACAGAAAGCTGCCAGTCAGCGGTTATAAATTATTATTCATTTCTGTTATAGGTGGGGTGTGCAGTCAGTTACAGTAATAATTACCAGGACTAGAGGGTTTCCTAGGCAACCAATTTCCCCCCTCATTCATGCTGTTGCTGAGAGAGTGCCTGTAAAGCATGACATTGCTGTATTCTGAGGTTTGTTGCCCCCCTGCTGCTGCAGGTTTGAGGTTAGTTACAGCACCATAAGGTGCTCTCAAGCATAGAGAACTCAGGCTGGGCTGAAAAAGCAGACTGGCAAGAGGGCCTCTCCTCCACTGTTTCACTTTTAAGGAACAGGGCTCTAAAAATGCAAATTCCACAACCTGCCTGATAACATTGGTAAGATCTCTGTAAGTTGTAGAACATTTTATTTTCTATTTATTTTGGAGATAGTGGGCAATTTCATTTTTAAGTTTTGCTATTTAATAAAACTGTGAAGAAACAGACCTGAAACCAGACCTTTCCTTAGGATTTGAGTCAAATAGATCAATGGGGATCTGTCATAGCTAATCATGGATGTGTTTGTTGTTTATTCAGTTTTATGAAAATGGTTCATAAAGAGGACGGTAACACATTCTTCCTGCAGGAGGAGGATTAGTCTTTTTTGTGGTAGGAAAATAATAGAAACCACATCTGTTATCCGGGATCTCTACATGAATCATATCCTACATTTTGGGGCTCTCTAAAATCTTTCATTTTAATGAACTTATATCAAGTGCTTTGCAGTGATAAAAAGTAGTATTTGTTTGTGTCTGCTATGAAAAAAGATAGGGGATTCATGTTTCAGTCTTTCATGGAGATGTGAAATGTTTACCCATTTACAAGGCAGAAGTCACAAACCCAGACATGATGCATCCAGATCTCATTCTCTGCTAGATGATTACAGAAGTGTTGGGGACGTCACTTGTGTACTTATTACCTTGTGTTTTCAGTGAGATGTAAGCTGTCTTCCACTCTGTGTGCATGGAGGGTTGGGGGCCGACACAGAGCCATGCGTGACCGATGGTTTCGTTCGTTGTATGTGAACCATGGCCAGGCTCCTGGGTTTCCGGGCCTTCTTACACTCTGTACAGGCTCCTGCTTTCTGAGAAACAGAACCTGAAGGGGCCGTTCTCTGGCCCCATCGCAGCCCTCCCCTGCTGTGGTCAGCTACTCGCCCTCCAGTAACTGGCGTACCGCCGCCCCTGCTTCCCCTTAGAGAGATCTAACATTGCCTGCCCGCCTTAAGCCCCTGTGCAAGATGGTGGTGAACCTCCAGTCAGGTACAGAAGCAGTGAGCAGGGGTGTGCACTGGCTTGGTCCTGCAAGAGGCCAGAGCTAATAGCTCTGTGCCCTTAGCCTTCCCTGTGTGCTTGGGGAAGACCGCCTTCTGCCATTCACCCAACTTCTGCTCCAGAATACAGACCCTAGGGCTCAACTGCACTGGACTGTGAGAGCATGTAGGTCACCAGTTGCCCGAAATATCCTACTTCCCCCTTAAGGGAATCCTGAGGTCCAGTTTCTTGAAAGCACCTCAAAGGTACTAAGCACAAGTCTTCAGTCACCCTTCTGGATGTGGGCTTATGGAGTGATTCATAAAAATGAAATGTGTGGACTATGTTTTTGATATTACAGATACTGTAAAATATAATTGGCTATGCGAATCCACCAGGATGGGTTCATCTGAAGTTTAGGTTTACTTTACATAGTTTAATAATCTTTTTAAAAGTATTCATAAGCCAAAACTATGAGGCTAGCACCTGCTAGCCCAAACAGTTTTATCAAGTAATCCCAGCTTTCCTCTAAATGGCTTAGTAGCCTAAATAGAAGAGAGTGATTTTACTGAAACGTATGGTGTGGTACACTTCAGGTGAGAACTTCTGCCCAATTTAGCAAAGGAAATAATTTTGTATTTCATATTGCGTACCTCTCTGTGCTGCAAATTATCTAAAGTGCTTAGCTAAACTAATGTTATAGATTAGATAATGAACAGATAACAAGGTACACAGTAAATTAAAGACATGCAACGAAGTCATTATTTCCTTAGAGACAAGTACCCTTGCAATACGAAGTCAGAAAAAGTGGGTGATCTCAAATAAGGCCATTTTGAACTCTAGATTCAAAAGAATCCCTTTTAATTGCATCTTCTGTATCTCTGGATTCTGGAGAAAGAAGGAACACCTTCATCTGCAGAAAGAGGCCAGTCTCCTGTTATAATAATGATAAAATTGGAAAAGTTGAGCAGCTCCTTGATTATAAACTTTTTTTTTAAAATAACTGAACTGTTTTAGGAAACACTGTTAAAATCTTAAGGCTAAAGCATTCTTTCTTTCTTTCTTTTTTTTTTTTTTTTTTTGTCTAAAGATTATTCTGCACCCTAGACAAAGGAAATATTTAAACTGTTAAATTTGAACAAAGATACTGTCTGCATATGACTTCTCTGAAGCCCTATAAAAATTCTTTAAAATTGCCTATTCACTCAAATTTACTGAGTGTAGCAAAAATGTCAAAGGCATAAAGTCAGAGAAGATTGAATAAAATAATGCAGAAAGACAGATTAGTCATGCACAGACCCACACAGCCTTTCAGAGCACACAATACCACTTTTTATTACCGCTCTGTCTTTACAAAGACTACGTTCAATACATAGAAGATGATACATGGTCAGCCATGTCATCTGCCTTCGATTCCAGGACTCATTTATCTGGGCCCTTTTCACAATGACATTGATGAGAGATCTTAGTGTTTTCAGAGCATTGTTTTATTTATCATATATAATGGCTGGGGAAAAAAACAGGAATTATGTCACCGACGGCACATAAAAGAGTCGCACAGAAGATTCTGTGACAAAGTTTGGTAAAACATAGGACAAGGAAGCCCATGTAAATGTTCTTTCCTCTGCTTTCTCCCCTGCTGCGCCTTCTCCCTCATTCTCATCCCCCAAAGATCTGCTGGTAACTGTTGGAAAATATCACGAAAATGTTTCGTTAGGCCAAATGTAGGATACCCCAATCCTTGTAAATCTTTGGCAATTTCATTTTTGTTTAAATTTAGAACATTTTAATGACTTGAGAGTTGCTGACCATTATTTATGCATTTGCAAAGGGAAAGGAGACTATTTGTCAGTCACAGTTTTGTATCTTGCAAATTTAATAAAGAGCAGCCCTTAAGATAGAATTTCTTAGGCTGCCACAATTGACAAAAGCCAGCTAATGTTGAAATGTCAACAGCAAACCTCATCAGCAGGCTGCACTGCTGTGCAATCAAGAGAGCGCCAAAGCTCCATATAAACAAATGTATGTAATGCGCGTGTGTGGGGGTGAAGAGCCCGCGGTCTCAGTGCTGAGGGGACCTAGGGCACAGGCTGGCAGTGCAAGCGCGTCAAGGATCCCTCAGGAAAAAGGTTCCCTTCCACAGTTAGAGAGGACCGAGGTGGTGACTGACAGCTGCCTTAAGAAAAGGTTATCTGACATATGTTCTTTGGGGGTAAGCTCATTTCCATGCCCATGGGAGATGTTGTCAGAGAGAATGCTGGCGAACAATTCAGGGGAGCTTCACGTTTTGGAAGCACGGACCAGCCCCTTCGCTGGACATAAACGCTTTTCTACAGAACCCTGATCCTGGTGGTCATCAACAGTGTAGGCGGGTCCCACATTCCAACTCCACGCCTTCCTGGCTGATTCATCCTTGGGCATGTCCTTCTACTTCTTCGAGCCATGTCCTCACTGCAGAAATCCAGACAGCGCCATGTAGAAGGCTGTGGGGCCATGATGAAGTATTGAATGTGGAAGTACCTAAAGGAAGGTGTGTGGAGTGAGCACAAGCTTTCTTTGTCCTTTGAAGGTTTGCTTTGGTTCTATTTCCTTGATTGAGTGGTCTTGCCTTTTTCTGTTCCATCACCATCCTCTTTGCAGACTGGTGGGCTGCAGACCCAGAGGACCTCCAAGTGAACAGAGGCTCAGATGGGAAAGGGTGTTTCCCAAGGTCCCAGTGTTTCAGCCTTTAACTCCTTCACACTAGCACTTGACGTAGGGCAGGAAGGGAACATATGGATTGCCTGGTTAGAATGCATAGGTTCCATGGATGGGGAGGCTGCACTTCTGCTTGCCCACGGCTGCTCACGTACCTCCTTTTCTCCCAGTTGGTCAAAGCTTCAGAAATCTAGACCAGTGCGTGGTGATCACCTCCCCCTCCCTCTCCCCCCCTCTCTCCTCTCTACCACCTCATTGCCCAAGACTGGCTGCCAGGGCCCAAAGATCCCCAAACCAGGATGTACAGCTCTCCCTCTCTCCCTGCCTCCTATGATGAATGAAGGCATGGCACCTGCTGTCTGCAGCTCATTAGGTCCTGTGGGAGAGAGGAAGGGGCAAACCTGGGGGAAACGAGGAATTTTTTGGAAGGGGTTGTATGCCATTCATCTCCTCTAACCAGAACATGCATCTGCCTCAGCCATCTTCCAGTTGCTGGGCAGTGCTGTGAATGCCCCGATGTTCTTCCCTTCCTTTGTGAAGTCTCCTGCCGGCAGAAGTCCAAACGTTTAGAGAAGGGAGAGCTGGTGAGAGGCAGGAGCCTGTACATGCGGCTCTTCTGCCCTGTGAGGAGGGATGCTCCTTCTCCAGGCTTGGATGCCCGATACTTCATTTGTTTAGTCAGAAGTCTTCACCGATCCTCTATTATGCGGTAGCTGTTGGAGACAGAATAATAAACAAGACAGGTCTGGTCACTGCCTTCATGGAACTTAGTGTCTAGAGAGAAGGGCAAAGAACATAAACACAGAATGGGCCTGGAGGATTACTGGGTGGGGCTGGGGGTCAGGAAAGACCTCTCTGGAGGGGGAAGCAGCTACCAGATCTGAAGGATGAGCAGGAGCGAGCCATGGGCAGGAACTCCTGTTTTGTAGGATTGGGGTTTGGGACCCAAGGCTGAAAGAGGCCCCAGATGTTTGGAGAGTCACCTGCGCCATGCTGCCCGTGAAGGGTGTTATTCTCGGGGCAGTGGGAAGCCCCTGAGTGTTCTGAGCAGGACAGCCACTGGACCTGACTTACATTTAAAGAAAATCACTGGGTCCACTCCTTCAGAATTGACTGTGGGAGGCCAAGCATGGAAGCAGAGAGACCAGGAGAGAAAGGCACAAATTAAATATACATTTTGTAGTCAGAATTGGTAGGACTTGCTGGTGGACCAGGGTGGGGAGGGAGGGAATGGAAGAGGCTCCACCCTCTCAGTCCGGCTCGGGTGGGTCCAACACAAAACTAAGGGGTCATGTTATAAGTGGCTGGAAAGGCCTGTGGAAATAACGTAGGCCATCCTGCTGAGACCAGAGAGGCACCCGCTCAAGGCCGTCAAAACAGTTCTACAACCCTGGCCCCTGCCTGCTAGTCCAGCATCTCTTCCCCACGTTGTTCAAAAATAGTTGAATCAAAGATGAAAAGATGATCTCTCCAGCCTGTTAGTTGCAACATTACATACAATAGTGAAATATTGGGAAATTCAAGTGTCTAACAATAAGGAACTGGCTAAGAATAAATTATAAAAATATATTATGTGGCTATTAAAATGGTTTTTAAAGACATAGAATAACATTGGCTTATGCTCATGATGTATTCAATATTATATGAAAACAGGATATGAATATTCTATTTTGTGAAAAAGACAATGCAAATATAGGTAATTGTATTAGGGCTCTCCAGAGAGACAGAACCCATAGGATGTATGTATACACACATGCGTGCACATGCGTGTGTGCGTGTGTGTGTGTGTAAACTGAGAGAGAGCAAGAGTGAAAGAGAGAGAGGTTTATTTGAAGGAACTGGCTCATGCAATTGTGGGAGCTGGGCAAAGTCTGCAGGGCAGGCCAGCAGGCTGGAGACCCAGGGAAGAGTTGATGTTGCAGCTTGAGTCTGAAGGGGTGTCTGGAGGCAGAATTTCTTCTTCCTCCGGGAATCAGGCTTCTCTTTTAAGGCCTTCAACTGATTGGACGAGGCCCACCCACATTATGGTGCCTAACCCACGTTACAAGAAATCTACTGATTTAAAGGTAATCACATCTAAAAAATACCTTCAAAACAACATCTAGACTGGTGCTTGACCAACAACTGAGCACCACAGTCTAGCAAGTTGACGCATGAATTTAACCATCACAGTAATGATGAAGAAGACTAGAAGGAAGAACGTCAATGTTAGAGGGATTCTGGGACATTTATTTATATTTTCCTCTCTCTTCCCCAAGTTTCGACAGTAAACATAGTTTTAAAATTTTAATATATAAAATATAAACAATTAAAATAATAAAAGTGTTGTCCTTGCCCATATGAGGAAATAATTCTTTCAATGCCTGCAAAAGAGGCTTGTTGGTTCCAACTGCTCCCCTCCATGTCCCAGCAGTGGTACCATTTATTATCTCTTAAATTTACCATTTAAAATTACAGAATAACCTGACGACAACTATACTTTCATTTAAAAAGTCACCTATAATCTCACCATGCTATCAGAGTCGCAATTTTTCTGCTGTATTTCATTTTAGTTTTTTCCATGGTGTAAGTATGCACCACATTTCACCTTTTCAAAATTTCTTTAGTATTCCATTGCATGATGATGATTCATCTAATCCCCTATTGTTGGACATTAATGTCCTTTCTAGTTTTCTGCCATTAGAAACAATTTGGTCCTAAGCAGCCTTGTACACAGCTCTTTGCACATGTATCTGATTATTTTCCTTAGGATGAATTCCTAGAAGAGGAATTTCTGGGTCAAAGCATATGTATTTTTACAAAATTGGACCTGAGTCCCTAGAATGGATTTATCATAATCCTTGGTTCATATACCCTCATCCTTGGACTATGCATGGCCCATATGTGGTGTAATTATTTAAGTGATATTTTTAGTAACATGAGCCCACTATCCAAAACACAAACTAAGAATTTGACAATAATCTATGATTCCCTCCATATCCCCACCTCCTTTTACAATTCTCTCAATTCTCTGTTTATTCCTTTGCTTTCTTTTCTATGTATTTTTACTGGGTCTACATTGTATTCCTAAAATCACATATTTTTATTTAGTTCTTTCCAACTTTCAAAGGGTACCATCCTGTATATAATGTTTTGTGACTTACTTTTTGCAATCAATATTATACTGCTGAGATTCTTCCATATTGTTGCATCTCAACGTTGTTCACTCATGTGTTGTGTTCCCCTAGAGTGTTCCACTGGGTGAAAATACTGGCTAGTTATCCCACTCTCCTGTGATGAGTGTTTGGGTTGTTTCTGGGGTCGTGGTACTGTGAGCAGTGCTGCTGCAAACATTCTCATATAGGTCTCCTTTTATACACATGCACGGTTTTCTCTTGGGTATATATACCTAAGAGTAGAGTTACTGTGAATATTCAACTTTAGGAGATAATTTCAAGATGTTTTCTAAAGTGGTTGCCTCTCCAACAATCCTCTCCAACACTTGGTATTATTGGACTGGTACTCTTTGTTAATCAAATAGGTGTAAAGTGGTCTCTCATTATGCTCTTGATTGCGTTTCCCTGATCACCAATGATGTTGGTCTCTCTGTGTCTGCTCGGGCTGCCATAACAAGTATCACAGACAGATTTGCTTAAACAACAGACATTTATTTCTCACAGTTCTGGAGGTCCAAGATCAAGGTGCTGGCAGATCAAGTTCCTGGTGAAGGCCCTCTTCCTAGTTTATAGATGGCTGCCCTCTTGCCGTCTCCTCACATGATAGAGAGAGAGAGATCATCTCTCTCATGTTTCTTCTCATAAGGGCACTAATCCCATTCAGAAAGGGGGTCCACCCTCATGATCTGATTACCTCCCAAAGTCCTCCAAATATCATCACACTGGGGATTAGAGTCTCAACATATTAATTTTGGAAGAACACACACATTCTGTGTATAGCATTTTCTCTTATGGCCATATTTATTTACTCTTCTGTGAAATGCCTGTTTATGTCCCTTGCCTATTTTCCCATTGGGTTGCTTCTGCTCTTCTTATTGATATGGAGTTCAGTACATTTGTAATATTAATTTTTTGTCATTTCTGTGTGTTACAAACATCTTTTGTCTTTTTACTTTTAGAGGTATCTTTTTTTATTGAAGTATAGTTGATTCTCAATAGTATATAAGTTACAGGTGTTCAATACAATGATTCACAATTTTTAAAGGTTATACTCCATTTATAGTTTCTATAGAATATTGGCTATATTTCCTGTGTTGCACAATCAGAGTATCTTTTGATAAATATAAAATTCTTAATTTTAATATAGTCAAATGTGTTAATCTTATTCTTTATAGTCATTGACGTTTGTTTAAGGAAATCTATTCCTACCCCAAGGTCTAAATGATATTTAGACATATTTTCTACTAGGAACTTTAAAGTTTTGTTTTTAACATTTAAGTCTTTAATCCATCTGGACTTGGTTTTCCAACATGGTGTGAGGGGAAGGTACAATTTCTTCTTTTTCCAGATGGCTTATCATTTTTTTCAGCTTCACCTGTTCAACAGGTCCTCTTCCCTGTGCTGTTCTGGCATAACTTTTGTCATATACCTCAGTGTGAGGTTCTGTTTCTGGGCTCTCTGTTTCTCTGGTGGATTTATTTCTCCTTGCACCAATATCACACTGCCTTAATTACCGTGGCTTCATACTAAGTGCTGACATAAGGTGAATCAAGTCCTTCCTCTCCACTTTTCATCTTCAGAAGTATCCTGGCTATTCTTGGCTCCTTATTCTTCCATGTCATTTAACATGTTTCTTTAAAATCCCTGTTGCAACTTTGAATGAAATAATATCAGATCAATAAATCCATTGGGGGAAAATTGACATCTGTATACACTGTTAAAATTTCCTATTCATGAGTATGGTATATCTCTCTATTTAGTTAAGACGTCTTTAACAGCTCTTAATCAAGTTTTCCTGTAGAAGTTATAAACCTTTTGTTAGGTTTCTTCCTAGGTACTTGATAGTCTCTATCCATGGATCTTTTTGCCATGTAGCTTTCCAAGCTGGTTCTGTTTATTTCCCGTTTCCCTTAGCAGAGTATGAGAATGAGGCAGCTTAGAATTGAGCTGAGAGGATGTTTTAGGAATGGAAGGTCTGGTCCACTTGCTGCTGCTTGAGCGAGCTAGTGAGGAAGCTTTGCTCTGGGTCTGTTTGGGAGGACAGCATATGCTCTTTGCTGGGGGGAGAGTCATGGGTGCCCTGGGTGATCCAGGGAGGAACTGGTTAAGGGAGAAGCACCCAGCCAAGAGATGCCCTGTGGGAAGGGGGAGGAAAGGGCTCCCAAGATCCAGGCTTGAGTCTCGGCTCTGTAGCTACTGGCAGCCTTCCTTTTAAGTTAGATTAACTCTTTGTTCTATATCAGCAAAGGTGCCCAAAGGTGAAGTTCGCTGGAGGAAAGAGCTGCATAGAGTTTAGAACTATATGAGGGATTTTCTTTGTATCTGCTTACCAGCTGAGAATGGTGAGCCACTCACGTTGTCAGAGTGTTTCTGACAAACACGCAGCTATAGGGACAAAGCTGGGCTAAAGATCATCGCGGAACAGATGTTCCCATCCCCTGGAGGCAGAGTTATGGCTTCGTGGGCCTCAAAGTGGCAAGATTTATCCAGGGAGCATAAGTTAAGGGGATGTTGAACAATGCCACTTCTGGGGCTTTGAGAAACTGTGGAGCATGTGCTGTGTGATCCCTTCTACGGCAGTATGCTAACAGAGGAGAGGGTCACTGCAGTGCTAATGGAAGCCTCTGGGGGACTGCACTAAAGGGACCTGGAAAATACCCCAGCTTCATTCTAGGACAGCTCACATGGGGCCCTGCCCCAACCCAGATCCCTGCAACATCCACCTTTAACACATCTTTAGTCTTGTTGTAGGCTGGCTGTAATATTCCAACCACTGGGACTCTTGCCCTGATGACAACATGAGGTTTTTAAGTTCCCCTTGGACCCCATGAGGCCTTCCCCTCTGTGCTCGAGGTGGGCACTGCCTGTCTCACAATGTTTAAAGCAAGGTGGGACAGTCTTTCCTGAGTTCCTTGGGGATTTCCTGGATGCCCTTCTCTGAAGCAGAGGTCTGTAGACAATACCTAAGCCTATGTGCAAGAAGCTTCCCCACCAGGAGCCAAAAAAGGCTCCATCTTCACCTGATTTGTGTCCCCTCGAAAGGAGCCTGCAGGAGGCCGATAAGTCATAATCCAGAGAGGTGATGACAGTCGTCTCCATGCCCATTGATTAATGAAAACAGGGCTAGTTGGACACAGAGTAGATGGTTATAAATGGTGCTGTCAGAGAAAAATAATTATTGTATTAATAAGGAAACTTCAAAAGCAGGCTCTACAAAAGAGAACTGGCAACTTAGCATCTCGTGGGTTGGTGAGGTGGACTTGATGGAATGGGGGCCACCTTAGCCACGCCCTTGCCTCTCCAGACACCAGCCTCCTCCTCACTGTGCACGTGCCTGTGCATGTGCCTGGGTGCACCGTGGACATGCATGTGGACGGGGTGGCCTGACCCCGCTCTCAGGCGATGCCGTGGATCGGCCGGGGTTGTTTGCGGGCATCCGGGACCACTTCCAGCAGGAACAGGGAAAAACGAGCATATCTTATTGTACCTGAAACACTCTATGATATGTACTAAATATTATGACTACTCGGGGCCTTGCAATAATTGATTCACCCACACAGCCATTTAGACTGCGAGCTGTTCGTTTTACAAATTCTACAATCTTTTAGAAATTCTTTCAGTGCGGAAGATTGCTGCCTGGCCTCAGATTCATTATGGTGATTGAATCCTCTTCAATAGAGAACGGTTTGAAGAGAGCACATGCCCGTGTGTCTCACTCAGAGTGAAGGCACATAGGTTAAAAGCTTGTCTGGGTGGCATAATTCACTGCCGCTATGCCAAACAATCACGTCTTATTGTGACCTTCATAAGATACAAAAAGGCAACAGGATGGAGCTCGGCTTTTTTTAAACCCACTCACAGATTTAGCTTCTGAACATCTGAAGCTTGGAGAATTCCTAATTAAATAACCAATTAATAATGTAGAATAGAAAAGCTATTTTTTTTTCTGAAATGCAAAATCATAATTAATCAGAGTACAAAAAGCTGCCTGTCTTTATATCCGAAAAATATAGACTACGTATTTAAATATTCCACCACACCTGAACCCTGGCCATCCGTCATTGTTATGACTTAAAACATCTCAGACTAAATTAGGTTTTGTTTGTATAGAGCAGTGAAAGTCAGATGGCTTGAATGACAAAATTAGAACATGCTCAAATCACTGAGACAAAACCGCATAAAGAGAAAGATGTGCAGGGAAAGGGCTGCCAGTATGGAGTAGAAATCTTCCACTAATTCTTTTAAAAAACGCGTTCTTTCCCATTTGCCCAACCAATCGGTGTAAATATAAATTTCTGGCCCCCAATCAGACATTCCAGGAAAAAAAAATATATCCCTGCCCCCTTGTTAATTGCCCAAAATAGCAAGCACGGCTCTAGAGAGGTCGCCCCCTCCCTCCCCTCCCCGCCAATTTCTCTGCCTCTGGTGCCATTTACCCTCCGCGGCACCGCCGCCCACCGCTCCCTGCCCAGCCCGCGCCGCTCCGCCCACCAATTATTGTCGGGAAGACAAGCAGGAGCCACTAATGATCTAAGGTTCTCCCTCCACCCCTCTGCACTTTGCACCTCTCGGCACATTTATATTTTAAAAGAAAAGCTCGCTTTTATGGTTTGTGCCACCTCCACAATTTATACTTTGCCCATGAAATACCAGAACCCGAGAGTAAATTTTCCAAGGAAGAAACGTATAAACACGCTTCCATAGATCGACTAGATGAGCGGCCACAGGAAAGGAGACAGAGGCTCAGTAGGTGCTGCCGCCCAGGTGCCCGGAGCCCCTCCATTCATGTGTGCAGATATGCCAAGTGTGTTCTGCCCTGTGTCCTGAACACGGTAGGCATTTCTCTGCCTTCAAGTTTTTGCTCGTGCTGCTTCCTTTTCAGGGAAGTGAACATTTGAAACCCACCTGATGTTCAAGAGGTGGCCCAACTGTCACCTCCTTGAGGACACCCTCCTGGCTCACCTTGTCAGAATCATCCTCTCCCGCTTCTGGGGCCCGCACCCCACTTTATCTCTGGGGTTGGTGGGTGTGGACTCTGCCCAGGCCTTCACCTCCCTGACCCCAGCTGAAGTGGTGGGGGTGAACGATGGTGGGCAGTGGCACCTGCCTACCTACCCATGCCGGTTTTAGAGCTCCCCTTGCCTGGGCCCCAGGTGCCACCAGCCTCTGTCTCTGGTGTTCTGTCTGACCCACTGCCACAAATCTCCTTTAACATCTAATTTGCTGTTATCACAGCAATAAATGATTTTTGGTGACAGTTTTAGGTGAGACTTTGTGCAGTGTTTTTTTTTATTGACAAAACCGCTGTGAACCAACATACATGAACACAATAAAAATGTGAGAAATATCTGCAATACGGCTGAGGTTTTGTCAATAGGGCAGCGCATCGATCTTGGCTCCTCTTTGGGGCTGTTTGTGGAGCTCAGTGCCTAGGTTTCAGAACCGCCTGCTCAGCGGCCACCCACGCTGCCCCCTGTGCACCCCTCCCGGAGTGGGGAACCACAGCCTGGGGGCAAAGGAGGAGGAGCGAGAGGCTGGAGGAGGGCTCGCCTACTCACTCATTCCTTCCATCCTTCACTCATTCAGGCCACGGGGGGATGAACCAGGCGCTGTGTGCTGGCACACAGGTAGGTCAGAGCCTCCCATCCGGGGGAGGGGCAGACCTGGGACAAAGGTCCTCCCAGCAGTGGGGAGACTGGCTGGAGGTACTCGACCACTGGCCCATCACAACCCCCGGCTGGGTGCCTCTAGATGCTACACAGGTGAGGAGTGTAAGGGACCCCCACAAGCGTCCTGAGAGTGGACAGCAGGGGAAGGCTTCCTGCGGGAGCAAGGTCTGAGCTGAGAGAAGGGCAGGGGAGCGACCAGGACAGGGGCCCAGAGCCTGAGAGGAGCAGCCTGGGAGGGGAGCCCAGTGCATTCGAGGACCCGAGAGGAAGGGTGGGTGGCAGGGAGTCGGCTGGGGTGAGAGGAGGCAGGGCGCGAGCGGTGAGTCCTCCAGAGAAGAGGCTGTGGGCGGCAGGGTCCTCCGGCCACAGGGGAGGATTGGAGTTCGCTCAGCCATCGTGACATGGTGCTCGGTCCCTCTGCCATCCCCGCTCAGCTACCCCTGCGGTGACCATGGGTGTGTCGCCCCCAGGATCCCTTCAGGCCCTCAGGCCCTCCACCAGCCCCACCTGGACCCAGCCCTCAGCTCCCACGTCCCCTTGGCTCCCTTGGTGGGTGACCCAGCAGGACTGGCTCCACGCTCCTGAAGGAAGGCACGTGTGTCTCCTGAGTCAGAGGCCTCGTCCTGCGCCTTGGCGGGGCCCATGGTCAGCCCCCAGGCCTGCCCACACTCACCCACCCAGCAGGCCGGGGGGACTGGGGGCCCTTCCCACACCCACCTTTCCCGCCATCTTGCCATCCCCGCGCTGGGGTTGCCTGCTTGCCGGCTGCCCCAACCAAATCCCCCCCTCTGCGGAGGCCCACGGGAACCGAGGCCCCCCAGCAAGGCTTCTGGGGCTGTGCTGCCCCACAGGCCCCCACCAGACTCCGGGTCCCTGTCCCCAGGAGCGTGTCCTTTGGCTCGGGAGACTGGGCTCCTCTCTCAGCCCCGCTAGCTCAGTAACATTCGGGATCCCTGGCTGTGGGCTCCTAGCTTTGGTTCAGCCCTTCCGGGGGCAGGGATTTGGACTGAGCAGTCACAGATTTGAGTGCCTTTAGGGCCAGGCAGGGGGAGAGGGCCTGTGGGCAGCGGGTATGAGGCCCTGCCTGCCTGGGGCCATCAGATCTGCCCCCCTCTCTCTCCCCCTCAGCCTCTTTTAGTGACTGGGCTTGCCAAGCTGGGGGTGTCTGCCCATTCGTGTCCCCAGTGTAGCGAGGGAAACGGAGGCCCCCCAGGCCTGGAGGCCTGAGCCAGGGGCCAGCCGGAGGACAGGGAAGAGCCTGATGTCCCCCAACCCTGGGGTCCCCTCCAAGTGCCCGCAGACTGCAGAGCTCAGCCTTCTCACCCTGGTGGGACCACTGCTCACCCTTCCCAGAAGCCCTTCGAGCCCCTGTGTAAATCACCTGCTCCCCGTCCCCGGCCTCTCCCACACAGGGTCCTGTTCTTTCTTTCCGCGGTGGTCGCTGTCCAGCTTAGTGGCTTACCTGTTTGAGGGCTGCGTCCCTCCAAGCCGACTCTGAGCTCCTGGGAGCAGGGACCAGGGGCTTCCCCGTGGGAAAGCGAGGGGCAATCTGCTGTCTCATCCGGAGGGAGGGGGACATTCGCTCGATAAATTGAGAGACTGTCCTGTGCCCTTACAGGGAGTGGTGGTGTTGGAGATTGCAGGTGGGCTCAGGTCCCTTCAACCTGCCCCAGGAGTCTGCGGCTCTAGCTCAGCGCTGTCTCCTCAGCACCAAAGGCCACACTGGCCCGGGACAAGCTCCCCAAGCACCCCAGCTGTGCTCACCGAAGGGCAGGCACTTCTTCCAGTGCAGGTCAGTCAACTACCCCACATGCTGGGGGTGGCCGGCCCTTCCCTGGCCCCCGGCACCTTTATCAGGGTCCCCTGGCCCTCTGGAGCTGACCAGGAAAGCAGGGTTTCCCCTTAAGGGTGATTTCTGCAGTCACTGTAAGTTGTCCTGTCCAGCTGCCGCCTGGGTGGCGCCTGCCCACGTGACACCTGCCCAGGGAAGCTGGCTGTGCCCTCCTGACGTCAGCCGAGGGGACGCTGCTTCCTCTGTCACGCACTGCTCACAAAGTGTAGGCAAAAGGCAGGTGTCCAACTGCTGCGGGTGAGGAAGAGAAAACATTTGGTTTCTAAATCAGGACTCAGCACCAGGGCCAGACACTGGAAGGGAGCCTGTCGGCTGACGGGCGGCTGCTCCCACAAATGGGTGATGGCCTAGGCCCCCCAGGGCTTTGGGGGGCTCCCCTCAGCCCTGACCCTGGGTGCTGAAAGCCCTGAGAGCAAGCCATCTGAAAATTAGGATTCTGTGTCAGCCTGTCAATCCCCAGAAGCACACAGCCTTCATTAAAATCTGCCTGACATTTCTGTCATGCTCAGAAATCCCGAAGATATGCCAAGTGCCTGCTATTTGCCATCACATCCGCCTGGGAAGCTGTGGGCCGCCAAGCCCATTCTGCTGAAACGCCCCCCAGGCGGCGGCCGGCCGGCTGCGCAGGGCACTGGCAGGGGCACGGGCGGGCTGCTCCAGGGGGCTGCCCGGGAGCTCGGCCGGGGGCAGTGGGCCTTGGGTTCATGCTCTCCGGGGACACGCTGGCCCCTCTAGGCTCAAGTCCGTGAGGGGTTCTGAGTGCAGGGAAGTGCCTGCAAAGCCGGTGAGGGGCCATGGCTGCGCCCCTGCAAGCTTGCAGGCAGCCTTCTTCCGTGCCAGGGCTGTGGGAGCCTTGCCTGCGCTGAGGCCTGTAGATGGGTGACAGGGCAGCCGGAGCGGAGAGAGGAGGCAGGCGGGTGCTGTCGATACTGGGCATTGACCTGGGTGTCTCCGAGGGAGGTCCTGTCATTTGGCCAGCATGCCAGGGGTAAATGTGCCCGAAAGGTCACAGAGACCACAGAATTTGTGATATGGAAATGCATCCATCCCGAGAAGGCTGGGGTAAGCCTCGGGAAGAGAGGGAAGGCCCACACTGTAGAGTTAGATGATGTGGCCACATCTCAGTTCTGAAGCTATGTCATCTATGTCATGGGGTGGTGGGGGACAAACCACACGCCTGCATGGAAGTGTATGGCTGCCTTGGATAAACATGGGTAGCAGGAGGCTTGTGGAGGGACGCGGACCATGCAGGGGTAAGGAGGCCAGACCAGACTTCCTGTGGGACTGCCTATTGCACTCTTGAAGAAGGCTGTGGCCATCTAGGAGGGCCCAGATCCCAGAGGATGGGAGTCAGACTGCCTATGGGATCTGTCATGGTTCCAGGAGCTTGGTTGCAAGTGACACAAACTCAACTTTTAGACTTCACCAAAAGGGGGACTGTATTTGTTCGTGTAACATGTTGCCTTCAGGTATGGCTGAATCAAGGCTCCTAAACAATGAAATTAAAGTTCTGCTTCTCCCAAACATTCTTAGCTCTGCTTTCCTCCAAGGTGGCTTTATTTATTTATTTATTTGGGCCTTGACGCATGCATGCGGGATCTTAGTTCCCCAACCAGGGATCAAACACGTGCCCCCTGCAGTGGAAACGTGGAGTCTTAACCACTGGACTGCCAGGGAAGTCCCTGAGATGGCTTTATTCTTTTTTTTTGGCTGCGTTGGGTCTTCGTTGCTGCTCATGGGCCTTCTCTAGTTGCGGCGAGCGAGGCTACTATCTCGTTGTGGTGCGTGGGCTTCTCATCTGCGGCGGCTTCTCTTGTTGCGGAGCACGGGATCTAGGCACGCGGGCTTCAGTAGTTGTGGCTCGCGGGCTCAGTAGTTGTGACTCACAGGCTCTAGAGCGCAGGCTCAGTAGTTGTGGTGCACGGGCTTAGTTGCTCCATGGCGTGTGGGATCTTCCCAGACCAGGGCTCAAACCCATGTCTCCTGCACTGTCAGGCAGATTCTTAACCACTGCACCACCAGGGAAGTCCCGAGATGGCTTTATTCTTTTTTTTTTTTTTAATATCTTTATTGGAGTATAATTGCTTTACAGTGGTGTGTTAGTTTCTGCTTTATAACAAAGTGAATCAGTTATACATATACATCTGTTCCCATATCTCTTCCCTCTTGCATCTCCCTCCCTCCCACCCTCCCTATCCCACCCCTCTAGGTGGTCACAAAGCACCGAGCTGATCTCCCTGTGCTATGCGGTTACTTCCCACTAGCTATCTATTTTACGTTTGGTAGTTTATATATGTCCATGCCACTCTCTCACTTTGTCACAGCTTACCCTTCTCCCTCCCCATATCCTCAAGTCCATTCTCTAGTAGGTCTGTGTCTTTATTCCCATCTTGCCACTAGGTTCTTCATGACCTTTTTTTTTTTTTTTTTTTCTTAGATTCCGTATATATGTGTTAGCATATTGTATTTGTTTTTCTCTTTCTGACTTACTTCACTCTGTATGACAGACTAACTCCATCCACCTCACTACAAATACCTCCATTTCACTTCTTTTTATGGCTGAGTAATATTCCATTGTATATATGTGCCACATCTTCTTTATCCATTCATCCTATGATGGACACTTAGGTTGCTTCCATGTCCTGGCTATTGTAAATAGAGCTGCAATGAACATTTTGGTACATGACTCCTTTTGAATTATGGTTTTCTCAGGGTATATGCCCAGTAGTCTTATTAGCAGCAGCTTCTATCACTTTAACAACCCAAAGACAATTACTCCTTTAACAGTCACATGTGTCCTTCCCTGAGCTAATCATTGGCCAGGGTGATGTGGTACACGGATTAGTTAATCATGGGTCATGTAATCTCCCAACCACAAAGTGTGAGCTATTACCTGAAGAAGAGGAACGATGTGGGGTTGGAGACTGAGGGGAGCGGCTTCCCCAAAGCAGGTCACACATTTGTTATGCCCCTAAGTTTCCACACTTGTCCCAGGAAACTTACTCTTTCTGGGGTCCTCCAGCCTCAAGCATACAATTCCAATGAAGCCATAATTATCACATGCCCTCCTGAGTCAGGCTGAGCCTGGGGAGTCAAACTGAAGGAGCAGGTGGAGCTGGCCATTGACCCCAGGACGGGGAGAAAGCTCAGGGGAGGTTAGAGGGCTCTGCTGACTGACAACTGGGTGGTGAGGCAGGCTTCCTGGAGGAGGTGGGGGTGGGGGTCCCAGCTAGGTCCCGAGAGGTGGGTGGATTTGGCAGAGCTCCTATATTCAGCCTTCCCAAACACTCCCTCTTGTACAATCTGGAAAGTGGTTGGGCTCAGACCCTCACCTGGAGCCCAGGTACAGCCACGTGGCTAATCTGAGGACTCAGAGTAAAGAAGGCTCAGAGGCCCAGGAGCTTGGAGTTAGGAGACAGCCAGCTTTCCTGCCAAGGGCCATGGTGGGTGTCTACAAAGAGTGCCACCTATGGTTAGAGCCTCTGTGCACCCACAAGTGGTGGGCCTACTCTGCATCTCACCGTTTCACTCCCCATAGGGTGCGCCATGAGGCGGTGCTTACACTGTCTGTTTTAGACGGGCAGGCTGCTGCTTGGAGAAGCTCATGATGCTGTCTCATGTCTCTGTGAAGGGACAAAAATCTCTGCTTCCTGCACACAGCAGCTCGGGGGCTCCAGATGGCTTTAGGAGCAGGCCTCACAGGCTGGAGCGATCGCCCCGAGTGCCCTGTAGTTCCTCCACCTCCCTGCAGTCCCTGAGAGGAACGAGGCTTTCAGGAGGGGAGGGGCACGGGGTGCTAGTGTCCCCAGCATGGCAGATGGCGGTGAATAGGATATGGAAGTGTGGAGGGGGCAGTGATGACAGACCCAACCAGGTTGGCAGAGGGATCCTGGAGGGCAGCAGGGGGACGACAGGCCAAGGAGGCAGGGTCTGACCAGTGAGACATGGGATGCTGGGCAGAGCTATGGACTTCATGCTGTAGCTCACGGAGGAAGTGAAATAGAACAAGGCTGCAGAGGAGGAGTCTGGCTGAGTTCACTGACTCCCTCCCTCCCTCCCTCCATCCATCCATCCATCTATCCATCTATTCACCCACCCATTTCTCCATTTCCCCATCCATCCGTCCATCCATCCATCCATCCATCCATCCATCCATCCATCCATCCATCCAACCATCTATCCATCCCAAGAGTTCACACACTAGTGACTTTCTGAGGGTCTTGGTGAATGGGTACCAGGGGCTGAAGGACAGCCAAGAATGTTTTTCACTTTTGTTACCCCTCTCCAGCCAGGAGAATGGACATGTATGGTCTGAGGGTTGTGCTGTGTGGCAGGCAAACCCTTCCAAGTCATGAGCTGCCAGGAGAGAGTGGCTCTCACACCTCAGCTGACTGACGAACTGGGGCCAGTTGGGAAAAAGGAACCCCAAACCCAGCCAGGCTGGATGGGCAGAGCAGGGGGCCTGGGTTCCCAGTTAGTCCCCACTCGACACATTCTCCTTACTGCTCAGGTGGGTGTGTCCCTGAGACTGTGGACACTTGGCGGGTGGACATTTATTAGGCACTTCCTCTGTGTCAGATGCTAAAAATACAGTGGTGGGCAAGTAAGACCCAGCCCTGCCCCCTGAGAGCTTGTAGTTCAGTGGGGGTGATAAACAGCAATAACCATCACCCACATCTGGTTCTGCTCTGCACCATGCCTGGCTCATTGGCAAACACTCAGTGAAGGAATGAGTGAGAGAACGAATGATGCCAGACCCCCCAGAGGATAAGGGGGATGAGCAGCCTCTCCTGGCCCCCATGTGTAGCAGGCTGAATTATTTCCTTGTTTAGAAATAGGGTCATGGCAGATGTCATTAGTTAAGATGAGGTCAGACTGGAGTAGGGTGGGCCCTAATCTAATATGGCTGGTGTCCTTATAAAAAGGGGAAATCTGGACACAGACACTCAGGGAGGGAAGATGGAGTGAAGAGACACAGAGAAGACAGCCACTTACAAGCCAAGGAGAGAGGCCTGGAACAGATTCTTCCCTCACAGCCCTCAGAAGAAACCACCCTGACTTCCGACTTCTAAGCCTGCAGAACTGTGAGACAATAACATGTCTGCTGTTTAAGACACAAAGCCTGGGATGCTTTATTATGTCATCATAGCAAAGTATGATGCTATGGCATCATCAGCCTTAGGAAGCTGATGTGCGGGGCCAGCTGGGGTCTGGACCTGGAGCCCTCAGGGGCATCCATATCCAGGTGCTTGTGGTTTGGGGGTAGGGGTTTCCCAGATGCTCGCTGGCTGCACCCCAGGTCAGGGAGGGCTCACACATGGATCTCCTTTCCCCACTCGATGGCCCCCAAGACCCTCTGGCTGCTCCTTTTCTCTGGGCTCTGGTGGCCCAGGGGCCCTTCTGAGGCTGCCCAGGGGCAGGCCAGAGCCCACTACAGCCCACCTAGGGCATCTCCGGTGGGAAGTAGACAGGGCTGAGTGGGAGCCATGGGAAGTGACATTGGCTTCTTCCTTAATAAATGTCAGTCACACTGTCCTACTGTTTTCTAGAACACACCAAGTACTTTGCAACTCTGGGCTTTTTGCTTGCTATCCTTGGCTTGAGGTTCTTTCCTGAGCCTGTTGAATCACCAGCTGAACCTCAACATCACTTCTTCCTAGAAGCCATCCCTGACTTTCCAAGTAAACCAGCCTGGCCCCTGGTTTTCTCTGGTGGCTTCGTTTCATTGCAGGCATGTTGGATCAAGCATTTCACCTGTCATATTGGCTGCTATACCTAAGTCTTCAGAATGGTATCATGCATATAACAAATGCTTAATAAATATTTGGGGAAGGATGGATGGATGGACAGACGGAAGATGGATGGATGTTTATCCCAGGTGGAACAGAGAGAGCAAGTGGGTTTTGGGTGCTTCTCAACAAGCTGCTTTCCTCGAGGCCCAGGGCAGGGCCAGAGGGCTGTGGGAGGAGGAGCAGAGGCATGGGCCCCTCCCAACCCCAAGCCCTGAGCCGCAGAGTCCCCAGGGGCCCCTGACAGAGGTCTGCAGGGCTCGCCAGCAGCGCCGGGACCTGTGTGAGAGCCGGCTCCATTTCCGAGGTCCTCTGGTCCCTTGGCTCCTCTGAGGGGCAGCCAGCTCTGAGAAGAGGCAAGGGAGGAGCGTCCCCTACAGGTTTCAGAGGGACCAGGGCATGTGCCCCCCACATGCTCATGCCCGCTGCCTGCCCCTGGGAGGCTCAGGGGCTCACCTCTCTGAGGGGGCCCCTGGGGGCCCCCGGGTGGCTGTGGCCACAGCTCGTGTGCACAGAGGGGGTTGGGGGATGTGTCCGTCCTGCTGACGAGCACCCTTCGCCCAGACCCTCACTCGTGCTCTAGCACCTTGTCCTAAAACCCCGAGCTCGACAGCCCCCGACAAGGGTCAGGCAGGGAGGGTGAGGGTTAGGAGGGCCGAGGCCGGCTGCCAGCCCTGGTTCAGCAGCATGAGTGTCACACAGGGGGAAGCCGGTATGGAGGGACGGGGGCCCCCAGCTCCTGCCTGGAGCTGCTGCTTCTCGGATCAGAGGGGCTGCTCTCGGGAGGGACTCCAGGCGGCGGGGACAGGCCCAGCACCCCGTTTTGGAAGGCAGTGCACCGCTCCCCATCAGGCAAGGGGCCCCCTCCTCCCCAGCGGCCTCCAAAGCTGCAGGAAAAGCCTGCTCTGGGCCATGTTTATTTTTGGAGTTTTAACTGGTTGGGCAAGGAAGTGAGCCTTGTTAAAAGGGATTTAACTGTGGGTCATAGTGAGTTTGAGGGGCTTAGGAGGAAAGAAAGAGAAGGGCTTTCCCCCTTCATCTTCCCCAGAGCAGGGGCCCCTTCCTCACAAAGACTCAGGCCCCAGGGCCAGGACCTCAATGCCAGCCCAGCTGGAGGGAGCCCGTTAATAGGGAAGAGCTTAATTCATTTATGGGAACCAGAAAGGGGTTTCTTAGCACCGAAAAGAAAGGCCTTCCCAAGCCGGGCAGGGCCGTGGGGCTGGGCAGAGGGCTTTCCCGGGCCGCCTTCCCCAGCTCCCCACGGGGAGGGCTGTCCGTCTGCCTGCTGGCGCCGGAAGGCAGTGCGGGTTTCCGGGTCTGGGGCGCACTCAAGACCCCCGCCCCTTCACTCAGCTGCCACGAGGATGCCAGCCATCGTGGGCCCGCGTAGGCAGGCCTCCGGGGAGAAGGGTCAGAGTCGGACCACCCAGCTGACTGCGTAGACCCTTCTGGGTCTGTGCTCTGAGCAAGGTCTGTGGGGGTCAGGGCAGATGTTCCGTGGCCGAGGGCTGTTCCGGGCACTCCGTCCTCTTTCTCTGCGACCAAGTGTGGGCCTCCTCTGTCCATCTGCCACACGGGGTCCTGGAGGGCTAGGACCCCCTCGCGGAGGGAGGAGAGGTCGGCGGGCGGTGGGTGGGCTTGGCGGTCCCTCCCTGCCGGCAAGTGTGTTCCACCCGCTTTGTTACTCCCAGTGGCTCCTCCAACACCCTACACATGGCCGGAGTCCCAAGGTACCCTTTCACCAGCGCGGGAGGCGTTCCGTGGAATCGCCCTGGCCTCTTGGAGAGTTTTATTATTATGGGAAACAGCCAAAGTGGTGAGGAGGGGGCTCCATCATCTCCTGCAAGCAGATAAAATAGAAACAACTAAATAAAGCACCCTTGCCGCTCACGGGAAAAATTCTGCTTGTCAATTATGATTCATGAGCGATTGCCACACGGGGAGCCGGCCTGCCTGTCTTGAGGCCTGTTCCTGCCTCCCCCATCTTGGTGGGCGAGGCTGGGGGTGGTTTGGCTTTTCTGGGAGAAGGTGGGTCCTTTGGCAGCACTGGCTGTTAACCCCTTGGTGCCTGCATGTCCAGTACCCGGCTGCTAGAGGGAAGGGAGGGGACCTGTGCCCCCAATTTGGCACTGAGGTGGGGAGGGCATATGGATGGCAGCCACTGGCAAGGTGCCCACGCCAGGCCCTGGCTTTGGTCCCAGCGTGAGCTCGGGACAGTGGCGGGTAAGCTCTCTATCCCTCTCTGCCCTATAAAGTCCCTGGCAGAGCTGCCCCTGATCCTCCCAGGCTCCCCGTGGAGGGGCACCAATGTGTCCTCGCCCGCGACTGCTCAGGCCAGATGGTGGGTATTTCCAGGCCACCAAGTCCTCTGACCTTTGAACAGTTGCCGCCGAATTTCAATAATGAAAGGACCTCTTTTGAATATGTACAAATGAGACGTTATATTTCCATACATTTTATTTCCAGCCTCATCTGCGAATCTAATATTGACCCGGAGTTATCTGTGATGGGGAAGTTATTAATTCTGACAGATATAAGGGAGAAGCTAATATTCGCCTTTTACAAACACCTAATATTAATCTCGGGCTCTGTAAACGAGAGCCGCACGCCGGCATGGGGGAGATGACACCAGCTCGGAATTTGATAATGAAAAATGGGCAAGTTTAATTTCAGGGAATGGATAAAAACGTTTGCCCGCTGCGAGGTAAGCAGCATGGGAGGCCCCGGCGGGATTCCCAGAGGATGGAGCAGAGGCCTGGGAAGCAACCCGCTTGCCCGCAGGCGTGGGAGCCCCGGGGCCAGAGCATTGCTGGCCGGGCGTGGGCCCTGGCCCGGGTGCCTGAGAGAGGCCAGCGTGGAGCTGCGGCCTCTATCCCAGCTGCCCACACCTTCAGGAACAGCTTCTGGAAGAGCCTCTGCAGCCCCTACCTGGTCTGGGAGCAAGAGGAAGGGACTCTGGGCTGTCCAGGGGGATCTGCGGGCTCAGAGCACCCAGGGGCGCACGAAGGCCAGGCCCCTGCCCCAACTTGCAGACTCCTGCTACCTCACCCTCTGAAGGTCCCAACACCCCTGTGTCTGCTGCCTGACCAGTGGTTCGTCCTTATACCCCTGGCAGACTGGGGAAGTGGGGAGCAGAACGGAGGAGAAGCCAGAGGGTTCTCTGTAACTTGGGGAGCTTGGGCCCCCACCCCTGAAGAAGCTGCCACCTCAGACACACCCTTTGCCCTCAGGGCCCTGCCTGCTCTGCTGTCCCCTCCCTGCACCCCAATGTCCCCTCCTTTTTATGCTGGGCTCAGCCTATGTCTTCTCTCTGTGCTTTCTGTGGCCCCGCCTGCTCTCTGCCCACCCCAGTTCATCTATCTCCTCCTCCTGTGGATCTCAGCTTGGAACCCCTTCCTGGGGGAGGCCACGCCTGACGCCTTCACTCAGTGAGGCCCCCTTTGGTAGGCTCTTACACTGTTAAGGGTTGAATTTCCCCCTTTCCCCATTCATATGTTGGAGTCCTAACCCCTAGTACCCCAGAATATGACCTCATTTGGAAATAAGGTCACTGCAGAGGTAATTAGTTTCGATGAGGTCACACTGGAGTAGGTGAGCATCTGACCCAATATGACTGGTGTCCTGATAAAAAGGGGAGGTTTGGGCACGGGGAGAACGTCACGTGAGGATGAAGGCAGACACTGTGGTGGTGTGTCCATGAGCCAAGGGACGCCAGAGCTTACCAGCAAACTCCCAGGAGCTAAGGGAGATGCCGGAACAGAGCCTTCCTCACAGCCCTCAGGAGGAACCAGCCTGCCAACACCTTGACTGTGGACCTGTGGCCCCCAGAGCTGGGGGAGAACATGTTTTTGTTGTTTGACCCCCCAGTCTGTGGGACTTTGTTATGGCAGCTGACAGACTAATGTGCATGCGTTTCCTTTGTGACTTTGTCACCACACACACAATTATACAGGGAGGTGTGACTCTCTTGTGAACTCCACGGAGGGAGGGACGATTCTGTCCCCGTTGCGCACCCTGACGGATTCCCTGCGCTGGGCATGTTGCCTGGCACATCGTAGGCGCCCGAAGAGTAGCTGTTGGTTAGATGGCTGCGTACCTTACCTCTGCTGGAAATACAGTGATCAGTGTTCATTAGATTCTTCCTGTTTGCCCTGGATGGTGCCAGGGTCGGGTGTGTACACAGGACATACCCTAACGACTTACCCCAACCTGTTCTGATGGCATGTTCTTTTTATTTCCGCAGGCCTTGTGGGTGCTGGGAGTCTGGTGAGGTGGGGACTCTGTCAGGAGGTCAGGGTGGAACTCCAGGTGCAGCCCTCAGCTTGGGCAGAGGGGCAGCTGTGGAGGGCCTGGAGACAGCTGGAAGCTGCATGTCCCTGCTGGGGAGCGCAGGCCTTGGCAGCAGGCGTCTCCTCCATTCATCCACCGTGGGCCCTTCGGGCAGCAACTGGCGCCCTGTTCACTGCAAAGGACCAGTCAGTCCTCCACACACAGCGGCTGTCGGGGCGAGCAGCTGCCCCAGGACGCCCTGCAGGGGGTCACAGAGGGCTTTCCCTTTGCCCCCGAAGCATAGCCATCCCAGTAATGTCGCGATTGACCCCAAGGGTCTGATACCTTGTGCACTATGCTGGGTAGAGCTTAAGTCTTGGGGTAGGTGTGGTGCCTTCAAATCTCCAACTGCAGAACTGGGAAGGACCTTGGCTATCACTGAGGCCGCCCTTTGCCAGGTTGGCAAATGAGGACACAGAGAGGGGGAGTGACCTATCCAAAGCCACACAGCAGGGCACGGTCAGAACAGGGAGAGGGTCCAGCCCTTGCTCCAGGCTTAGGGTTCAGATGCTCACTTTTCGGGAAGAAGGGGCTAGGAAAGCATGGTGTTAGGAAAACACGGCAGAGGAGTTCAAGACTTCTTTTTTCTTTTCTCCTTCTTCCCCCTCCCTCCTCCGTGAAATCCCGAGTCTTAAGTGCTTGCTTTTCAGAAGCACCGGAAAGAATCCGAGGAGCTGGCTGCACTTCCTGCGCTCACACCTGCCTCGCTCCCGGCGACTCCCTCACTCCCTCTCTGTCCCACACCGTCCTCCTCATGCCACACCCACTCGCCCCGCGCCCCCAGACGTGCAGCCGTGAAAGCGCACACGTGACAGGGCACTCACAAAGCATGTGCCACACACACGCACACCAATGACACCCCTGTGTTCTCAGCAGACCCTGAGGACAAAGGGTCTGGGATCTCCGGCAAGTCCCCCTGTGTGCCTCTGATAGTGCAGGAAGACGGGATCCTGACTGCTGCTCATGGTTGCAAATCACAAAAAGCCCTTTGAACACCTGTAGGCAACCCAGGTGGCCTAGAGGAGTGTGAGCGTGAGTGTGACCGTGCGCTTGTGAGTGCATGTGAGTGTGTGTGTGTCCACGCCCACAACAGGGAGCAAGGATGTCCAAGTGGCCGTGGTCACCTTTCTCGCCCAGTCTGTCCCGGTCATGATCATGCTTGGCCTCTGTACACATAAGCTGTCCTTTCCCATCTTCCATGTGGTTGGTGATAAAGGTGACATGGGGGAAGATGAATGTCCTTTGGTGGCTTCTCTGTACTCGGAGCCAGGACCCTGTCACTCCCCAGTGCTGGCATTCCCAGTGAGGCTGTACTTCTGGCTGGAGCTTCCAACAGGTCCCACCCAAGAGGGCCTGGCCCATCTCCAGCTGGGTCCAATCAAGCCAGCCAGTTTGCCGGTGGGCACGGAACAGTCTCTATGGCCCCATCCGCGTCTTGGGTGGCTCCTCCCTGGGGAGCACTTCTCCAGCAGAGAGCACTGACCTGCCATCCAGTGGCCTCTCGCTCGACCTTCGTGGCCCGAGGCTGTGTTTATTGTCAGGAAGATGACTAAGAAATCCCCGACATATCATATCATCAGCATTATGATCGGAGAAACAACACCTACAAAATCTAATATTCATTAAGTGTAACCAATATATAATTTAAAACAGTGGGTTTTGTCAGATAATGTTAGGTCAGCATAATTTTCTGCCTATTACTAATATCTATAACATCTTTGCCTTAGTCAGCTCTATTTAAATATGCAATCATTTACAGCTTTTGAGAATATTTCTATGCACTCCCAATTTCCAATATTCAGCTACGACAAATTTTATGCTGACATCAATAGCAAACTATTAAAGACAGTATTTCATTATTGGTTTTTCATCCCAAAAGTTATTTACAATTATATACTAAGCACTAATATTAAAGGAAACCATTTAAATGAGGTGCTATCTACTTTAACAATATGTCTGTCAGAGAATGAGATTGTGTTTAAAGATTTTATCAAGAAATGGTTGTTTGCTGAGGTTATGTTTTGTCCATGAAATATGCATTTCATATCTCTTTCATTTCATTAACATAATTTAATTTGTGCTTTGCATTTTGTGCATAATACATATTTGATTTACAAAACAAATATTTCCATTAGAAAATGAATTTCATGCAGGCAAAAAAGCAGAACCAAATGATGTATTGAAGGAAAATAAGAAGAAATGAAATGCATTTTCTCAGTCTATTAAAAAATCTATGGCATTGACAGAAAGTGCACTTAGTGCTACATTTAAAAAATAGCACATATGTCAATGTATTAATAAATAGAATTGGAAATACAAATATTTCCCTATATCAAGCCAAGAATCTCTTTATTTTAATTGAGTTGATTTAAAAGCCCAACTACAATTTAATTTTTATTTCACGATGTGGTGCTGGGGCTGATGCCTTCGGAGCTATGTGGGGTTGGCGGTTGATGGAAGAAGATAGTTGACCTTAAAAATGGCTTTTATTGACAATGGAGAGATATGGTTGAATAGGAAGCGAAGGGGAGGCAGGCCCTTTGTGATCCGGGAGCAGGGTGGGGAGAGTGAGGCTGGCGGGTTTTGAGCAGCTCCTTGCTCAGTTGCCCTCCTGCTGCCGCATCCCGGCCCCTCTCCTCTGCACCCACCCCCCCACCTCACCCCCACCTGGACTGCGGGGCTGGTTGGGGTCCCAGGAAGCTAGGAACATGAATACTTGAATCTTGATTGGCCCACACGTGAGACAGAGGCTCTGGAGTTAGGGGAGTATGGGGTCTCAGAGCGGGGCTCCTGCCCCCCAGCCCTGCCAGCCCCTGACGTTCTTCTCACCCAGCAGTGTGGCCTGGGTGTGTTAGGGGCCGGCATGCCCCCGTCAGTGCCCTTACAACATTATTAAAGGTGATGAGCTCAGCCGACAGTGTTAAGTCAACGATGAGAAGACTCTGGAAGAGGCCACGGAGAGAGGCACAGGGCAGCAGGCAGGACCCCAAACCCAGCGATCCTCGGCTCCCACTCAGCTCAGTAGGAACCAAGGGATGCGGATCCTTCGGGAGAGCTGTAGGGAGGGGGCCTTCGGGACAGACCCCTGGAGTCCAGCCCCTCAACCGAGGCTCAGAGGTGGTGACGTTGCACAGGGAGTCTGTGGCCAAGCTGTCTACACTGGCCACCACCCTCTGTTCCTATTCCCTGATCTGAAATCTCTTTCTTGTAGCCCACAGATCCATACCCGAGGCCCACTCATACCCACCCTGGCTGCCCTACCCCCAGAACAAGGAAGCAGTCACTGTCCTGACAGCCCCTGGGATGATGAAACAGGGTGGGAGAGATCTCAAGTACAAGACTGAGGCTGTTGGGAAGATCCCTGTGGTCTCTTTAAAAGGGAACCAAGGGCTGGTCTTGGCACTGTGATTGTAAGCGTGTTGAGGAGGGCTGCCTGGGCCTCCTGTGACCTCACCTTATATATTCAGTGGGTGGTGGTGGTATTGGGTCTCCGAGTGGGGCCGTGGTATACATTTGCACAGGCTGTGCACTGAACCACAGTAGAGATGCCATTCATGTAGCTGAATATGAGAAGGGTGCCTTCAGGAGTTAACACAGTATGGCAGTCACATCACACCATCAGTGGCATGGAACATCACTGGCAGGGAGGGGGATGCTCCCACATGCTCCTTCTCTCTCTCTCTCTCTCTCACACACACACACACACACACACACGCACACACTCTCTGACATAGTCACACATGCTCCTCCTAGCTCACAGTACCTCTACTTATGTACACACACAACACACATGCTCACAATTATATTCACATTCACCCATATGCGCACACACACACACACACACACACACACACACACACTCCTCACACATTCTGTAGACCCTGAGGACCAGCCTGCTCACCTGTGCCCACCTTGGCCTATGCCCTCCATGTTCCTTGTCTCCTCCCATTCGAATGTGGGTTCCTTTGAGGCTGGGTCAGGCCTCCTTCAACAGTCCCCGCAGTGCCAGACAGAAGCCCATGCACACATGGGCACAAGAAGGGGATGGCACCTTGCACGTGGGAAATGCCCACAGGCCTCTGAGGCACAGGTGCCTGGGCATGGGGCTGGAGGGGACGGAAGTGGGGGCTTCCTCCAGCAACTGAATGAGATCTACAGTGCCAGGCCGTGTGTGTGTGCTTGCAAGCCCTGCATCGGCCTGGTCTCCCCTCCTAACCTTGTCCCAAGTCTTCAAGCCCCCTCCCCTCCCTCGGCCCCTCCACTGCAAGGGCCAGAGGGGAATGGCATTAGAAAAATCCTTTTTGTTTCAATCCCAAAGATCACAAAAAATAGTAACTCTGGCTAGAGCGGGAGGAACACAGCTGAGGAACCAGAAGGCTGAAGGTCTGCCTAGGGGGGCAAGGGAGGTGAGGAGTGGTGCCAGGGGCAGTGGGAGCTCCTGGTGTTGGTCTCGGCTGACACTGCATGTCAGCAGCTTCCAGGCACCAGAAGGCCAATCTGATGGCCCATGCCTCTGGGTTCTCCCAGCCTAAGGCCCTGGCCACGCTGCCTGGAGGAGCTGGGGGTGGTCAAGGCCACACATGAGGCAGCTGAGGCCACTGCACCACGAAGGGCACCTGCAGTGCGGTAGAGAGAATGGGCCCTGGGTTCTCTGGCCCCCCCAGCACTCATCCTCAGCATGACCCTCCTTCCTGTGCGTGGTGGGAACGGTGGTGTCCACCGCTTGGGGGAAGAGAGAAGGAAGGATGCAGCCTTTGGGACTGGCAGGGGGCTGTTCACAGAGGTGGATGGTTGTCACCACTGGGACGGGCTGGGGGTCCTGGCTCCCTGTGGGGCCAGGCTGGCGTGTGCTTGGCTCGTGAGGATGGGGGAATGTGCTGACATAAGAAGTCAGCCTGCTTTCTGGCTGGGGTATTGGGAAAAAAATCCATCTCCGAGGGAGGACAATCTCATCATATTAGCAGTATGGATTTCTGGCTCCGGCGGAGCCAGAAGCCCCTCTTCCTGGGAGGGAAGGACAGTGTGCAAGGGCCTCAGGCAGCATTCAGCAACCCTACCTTCCTGTGGCTCCTGAGGAAGAGAGGTTTCCGGAGACCCTGGGGCTGCAGGGGTCTGGATTGGATCCTCACCTTGGTGCCTGGGGCCCGGTGAACCCCTCCCAGAGAGGGTACAAAGGAGAGTCTAGGCCACAGGGCTGTGCCCTCTCCCAGGTCTCGGGAGCCCTCACCTCCTTGGCCAGCCAGGTGTCCATCTCTTGAGGACCTGGGACGGCTGCATCTGAGACCAGGCTGTCCAGCCCTGACATGATGCTTCATTCCTCTCCCAAGATTGTACGTTTTGGCCCCATCTGGACCTGGTTAACTCCACGCCAGGTATTGCGGAGATGCAGGAGTGGGACCCGGCTCCTGCCAGCACTGAGGCACACTTCTGAAGGGAATTTATCCTTGAGCTATCTTAACACACAGTCCTAATTAAATACAACTTCCTTTTTATACATTTAATTTGTGTGTAGCTAACATACGTGCATAATTTAAAACATGAGATGGCTTCTAAGTGAAAGACACTTTCACTTACAGTCTCTGTCCTGCTCCTCCACACCCTCACTCCGGCTCCCCAGGGCAGCCATCTTCTACTCTCTTAGCTGTCCTAATTGTAAGTGTTTTTGTTTGTTGCTGTTTCTACTATTTAAAAAAAAAAAATGTAATTTATGCCCAAATTTCCCGCTAGAACTGTAAACTCCTATCACAACTGTCAACATATCAGGCTGTCTGACATTTCCATTTTTTTCCCCTTGAAGTCTCCCTTCACATGGAACATTTGGCTCTGCTGGTTGCTCTCTAGAATGGGGCTCAGCTGCTCTCCTGGTGTCTCCCTTCCACATCGGCCTGGGAATTGACTGTAACCCTCTTATTTCTCATACACTGTCTTCCTTTTTCTTGGTTTATTCCTTCGTTTTGGTGGAACACACCCTCCAGTAACTTTCTGAGAAAAGGTGCCTGGTAAATAGTTTTTTTCAGACTTTGCTGTTTGAAGTGTAGTCTGTACATCCTCCCTCTTAACTGGCCATTTGGCTGGATCTAGAATTCTAGGTGGAAGGCATTTCCCCTCCCAATGTTGAAGGCATTGCCCCATGGTCATCTTGGTAGCAGGATGGTTTTTGAGAAGCCTGAGTGAGGCCTTTCCCAGTCCCAGTCTTTCAGACGTGGCCTGTTTTGTTCTCTGACAGCTTTCAGATCCTTTCTTTATCTGTCCACTCTGAAATCCCGCAATGATGGGCTCTTTCTGTCTAGAAACTTATGTCTTTCAATTCCAGTTGTTTCTCTGATCACTTCCACTTCTTTCAAAGTGTTCTGCCTTGGTTTTTCTCCATCACATCTTTCTGAACTCTTGTCAGGCTTCCATTCGACCTCATCCTCCGATCTATTGTCTCCCATTTTCATCTTTTTTCTTTCTGTTCCACTTCTGAGGGATTTCCTTTCTTTAACTTCCAACCACTCTACTGATGTTTTAAAAATTTGCCCTTATATTTCTAACTTTAAAAAGCTCTTTAAAAAACCCTTCCTCCCTTCTTTCCTTCCTTCCTTCCTTCCTTCCTTAGTGAATGTCCTTTTGTCAGTCTCTGGTTACTATTTCATGGAGTCATGTTCTTTCTTACTTCTCTGAGGCACTGATGATAACTTTGTGGGCAGTTCCTCTTTGTTAGAAAACTGTGGTAAAAAACACATAACATGAACCCTACCCTCTTAACACATTTTTAAGCGTACATTAAGCTAAGTGAAATAAGCCGATGATAGAAGGACAAATGCACGATCCCACTTATATGAGGCATCGAAAGAAGTCAAACTCATAGAAGCAGAAGGTGAAATGGTGGTTACTGGGGGTGGAGGGGGACAGGAGAGGAAGTGAGGAGTTGCAGGTCCGTGGGCAGAGTTCCACTTACGTGAGAGAAACATTCCAGAGCTCTGTAGGCATCTCTCCTGCTCCTGCGTTGCCTCCATCTCTCCCAAGTTCCTCTTCTGGCAACTGTCTCTCACACTGGAGACTGTCTTTAGATGTCTGGTGGCCCTTGGCTGTCCCTGTGTATCTTGGTGTGAAGGACTAAGGACTCTCCCTGGGAGGTTGGTGTGCAGGGCTGGCCAGCTGGGGCCTCTCTGTGGGCAACTAGGACTTGCCACAGGTCTCAGTGGTATGAAAAACCCTGCCATCTCTTGTGGGCAGGGAAGTGGGTAGATGAGCACAGACGTCAGTCTGGAGTCCCGGGGCTCACCGTTCCCCGTGAGGCTGCTTTGCACCCCTTGTTCTCATCATGGAACCTGCTGCCTCTGTTCAGCTTCTCCAGGGAACCAGCTCCACTTTCTGCTGGCATGGCAGGGGTGTTCTCTTGGCTGATTCGACTCTGTCACACCGCCTGCCCAGACAGACCCGTGCTTCCGGTCCCCAAGTGGCCCCCGCTGCAGGGGCACCTGCCAGTCCCCCTGGCCCACTCACTCAGCCGTTACTGCTGCGTCTCTCAAACTTCTGTCAAAATCTCTTCTTTGCCATTACAGCTCTTCCCATTCTCGCTCTTTTGTTTTGTGGACTTGTGTCTTTTTTGTTCTGTTATCGTCTGCTAGTGGGACTCGGAATGATGGGTCCTCTGTGCCCATCCCTTCTCGTCCCTGGGACTCAGCTTCCCCATGTGAGGAAGAGGAAGGTGTTGAGTGAGATGACGTCTCAGGCCAGGGCGGGCTCTGCTGGTATTTCTGGGTTCCGCTGAGTCTACACAGACTCCACAGAATGAAGCTGGGCTGGAGGCACACAGTGGTGCTGCTGTTTTGTCCGGGACCGAACCAAACCAAACCCACTCTTCCTCCCTGCCCTAAGCCCACCAGGGCCCAGCCCCTGGGGTCACATTGCTCCGCACCACCCCCAAAGGGTGCATCATTCCCTCCTCCTCACACTTCAGCCACCAAAAGAGCCAGCCTACCAGCCGGGATCCCAACTCACGAGCCTGCGGGTCAGGAAGGAGCATGCGCATGATGAAAGAGGGAGAGGTGGGGGGCTGTGGCATCCAGACAGCTCATGCTCCATCAAAAGACAAACATATTAAATGCTTTAGTGTAAATACTCATGTCCACCAGCTGTATGCTCTGTTTTAAGATATAGTGTATTAATAGAAAATTTGAGGTATGATAAGGTCAACAGATCAGCAGATGATTGTCATTGAAACAATAGTTTATCACAGTTCTCAAGAGGAAGGGGCACATCACACTGCACAGGGCCGCATGGGGAAACACAAGAGTCGGTCAGGAGGCACAGGGGGTGAGGGAAAAATGTGGGCAGGACCCTTTACTATGGTTTCCAGAGGAAGGAACAGGCAAGGCAGGGTAAGCAGGCTTGGGATTGGCTAGTTTGAATAATTTCGGTGGGTTCTGGGGAGTAGAGGCTGTCCCTAGTTTCCTGGAGCCTGGCCCTGGGTGATAAGGGCAGGGGGATAGTGGCCCAGATAGAGGATGAGGTTGGGGGTGTGGGCTCTAGGTTGGTTAGCTTGCATAGTCGTTTTCTATTCTAGGGATGGTAGAGGCAGTCCCTCCAGGGTCAGCACGGTCCCAGATGTCAAAGCATCAGACGCACAGAAAGTAAAAGACACAGCTAATAAGGCTAGTGAGGGACCCCTGCCGGAGGACAAGACACTGGGAAAGCATAGACCTAGGACACTGGGGAGGGTCCTCCTGGGCTGAGGGGGAAGGAAAGCCGGAGCCCAGGAGCCTCTGGGTCGGGTGGGGAGAGGAGGCTGCCCAGGGAATCCTGAGCAAGGGCACCAGAGGGAATGGGCTGGAGCCCTCTGGGAGCTGAGGGTCTTCCTAGTGAGGGCTGTGAACAGCTTGAAGTGGAGGAAGGCTTTTGAGACAAGTGTGGGTATATCAAGGAGGGACTCCTGGGCACAGGGGACAGTCAGCCACAGCTGTGCAGTGGGACGCTGTGGGCCAGGCCATTGAGGAGCACAGCCTGTGGCCGTGGGAAGTTCTTCCTCTTGTGTCTCCCTCTCCCCCTCCCTCTCCTTCTCTTCCTCCTCTTCCTCATCTGAGGCTGTCAACCAAGGGCCCAGGGATGTGTGTTAACCTGCCTCTGAGAAGTACCCAGCGGGCCCCCAGCCCAGCCCCCTGCACAGTGCATCCTGGCAGGGAGCCCCCGGGCCCGAGGCTGTAGAGCAGGGGCTCCTGCCTGCTGGGCCTGGCCACGTGGGGAGGCTGGGTCCTGCCCACGGTCACTGCCGTTGCAGGTCAGGGCGCTGGTGGAGGCCTTGCTCAGGCGAGGGGTCTCCTCAAGTGCCTCCTGACGGCGGGAAAATAAAAGCTGTGATTTAGAGGCAGCCTCCACTCGCAGCGCTTCCTTAGCTGAAGACGCTCAGCTAATGAACCTCAAGCAGATTCATGGCTGTGGGTGAAGTCAACAGGGTCCTCACTCCGCAGAGACGAGCCGCATAAATCTTTGTTTTTAATGTCTAATGATATGTAAAATATTTAAATTTGCAACTCAGAATTACTAAGCTGCCAAGGTTTTTTGCCTATTAAAGTGTGCTCTTGCCTGAGAATTTATGGGGCGCCCCGTGCCAGCCGCCAGCCCCTGTTAGGGGACAGGAGGTATAGATTTGTGGTCTCCTACTGTAAAAAAACTTCAGGATTGTCTGACCCTGTAAACTGAAAATTCATGTCTCTTGCCCGGGGACAAATGCATTCTTTGTAAAGGCAGCCCATGGCCAGCCTTGGGCTCATGTTAGTTTATTGTCACTGGTTGATAACGTTTAATGGAAAAGATACAAGAGTGCCAAAGAATTTTAATTATTTTTGTGATAAAGTTATATGTTCGGCCTTGAAAAAGTAGAGATAATGCAGGGATTCATTATTATTCCCAGTGTGTTTAAACAGACGACACAGAATGCAAACAAAAGCAGATGAAATTTGAAAAGTATTATCAATATTGCAGATAGCAGATGCCCTTTCGAATCAGAACAAGCATATCTTCTATAGCAACTTTATGGTTGAGTAGTTTATTCATTTCTATTAGAAGGTTGTACGTTTCTAAAATATGTAGATGGTATCTAGAAAAACCAACCAACCAGACAGGTCATTCTGCTTGTTTTCCTAAATTTATTATTTCACTTTTTGCAGGCCTGATCTGAGAGGCATTAACATGGGAGTAGAGTCTTATTGTGTCAAATTCTATCTTGTACATGACCTTTGGCGGGCTTGGCTCTGGGGGGAAGAAGAAATAGGAACGAGGTGTCTGGACCATGGCGGAGCTTATGTATGGCTTTATCTGGGTTGTATTTGTGAGGCTGGAGTCAGGGTCTACCCGCCTGTCGGTAAATTTTCCACATGCTCTGGGCTCCCTCTGGCACCCAACAGAGGGAAACAAGTCCAGGAGCAAATCGCAAGTGCCCCTCGCCACCTGTTCCCTTCCAGGTCCCCCGACTGTGGGGGTCACTCTGAGGTGTTCTGAGGTGATGGGAGCTTTGTCTTGACTACATAAAAATGGATCCGACCTCCTTCTGGGGTTGCCAGCTTCGTGGGCTCCTTGTCCCTGGGGAGGCGGCTCTGGCTTTCTTGGCAGCGAGGCTTTCTGGGTTCTGCCAGTTGTTTTCTTGGAGGTGAGGAGCAGATCCTGGATGACTGGTTGATCCCAGGGCCCCGCTGACTGCCTCTGGGGCCTGGGAAAATCCCTTTTGCCTTCCTATCCTGATTTTCCTTTCTTGTTCTCATGTTCTCAGTGGGGTAGCCTAGATCTCCAGCTTTGTAGCCAGACCAAGCCTTGAGCAAGTGACCCCTCCTTTGTGGCCCCTGTTTTCTCAGCTGTAGTATAGGTTATGGATACTGTTGAGGTTGTTAGGATTGAATGAGGTAATACATTCATGTAAAGCTCTCAGCTCCTTGTCTTACATTAAGTCCTCATTAAGAGGGAGCTGTTATTATTACCGTTGTTGTTTACTTCGACTGATGGCTCACTGGGTGCACAGGAAATTGCCCTCCCTGTCCCAGCTGTCTGCCCAGTGGGACTCCTTCTGTGGCTCCTTCTTGACCTGGGGTTTCTTTGATGCAGACTCAGGAGAGTGACAGCCATGGCTGAACCCTTAGAGCAGGAAGGTGGAGGGCAGGGAGCGTGGAAGGGGTGCCTGAAGCTGGAGGGGCTGGGTCATGGGGAGATCTTGAGGCCAAGCTCAGACTTGGGGGACTTGCGAGGCCTGGCTTGTAGCTAAGGATGGGTTCAGACAAGGGATGCCATGAATTAACTGGTGCTTTCAAGAAGCTGTACCTGGCAGTGAATGGCTTCTTAGGAGAAGGGAATGGCCCAACAGCAGAACAGTTACAAAGATAAGCCATGTGATAGGCCATAAAAGAAGTCACCATATATTCCAAGGGATCACTAAGGTATATATGATGTGCTCTAGTCACCATGGAATAATAATAGAAATTAAAAGCAAAAGGATAGCTAAAAATTCTTATGTGTTTGGAAGCTAAATAATATATTTAAAACAAATAATAAATTAGGAGAACCTAGAATGGATTGATCTTGAGGATGCTACATGTCATGTGTGAGACACAGAGAAAGCAGTACCTCGAGGGAAATTTATGCCTTTTGAATATATTTATCAGGAAACGAGAAAGGCTGACAGCAAATGAGCTACATATTCCACTCTAGAGATTGGAAACAGGACAAACGCAAAGAAACAAGAAAGAAAGTAATAAGGATAAGGGCAGACACGTATAAAATAGAGTGGACTAACAAAGGCACTGACAGGCTCATTGAAAAGATTACTAAGGCAGAGGAAGGGAGGAGAGATGGTGCAGGTGGGAGGGAGCGCCCGCCCTGGGAGGCTTCAGGCTGCGGAGGTGGGGAACATGCCTTTCCCAAGCATCCACCGGGACTGGTCTGCTGGGGTGTCCGGGTTTATGCCTGCTGCCTCCTCGTCATTATTAATGACACCTCCTTTCCCCTCCAAGAGTGTTGCTTTGAAGGGTAACTTCCACCTGTGCTGTCCATCAGGAGCCACATTTGGCTTTTGAGTGCTTGAATAGTGGCTGGAAGTGTAAATTCACACCAGATCTTAACGATTTAGTAGGAGAAAAAGAATGTAAAATAGCTCAACATTTTTTACGCTGAATACATGTTAAATAATCTTTTGGATATGTTGGATTAAATAAAATACATTATTAAAATTAATTTCACTTGATTCTTTTATTTGGCTACCGGATAATTAAAGATTGCCTGTGTGGCTTATGTTCTATTTCTCTAGCCAGTGCTGATTCACATGGTCACCCAGCCATGAGCTGGTTCTGGGCTAAGGGCCTGATTAAGTACAAAGGCTTGGGGTTCAAATCCAGACCCAGCATTAACTTGTCTTGGTCAAATTACACCATCTTGCTATGTGTCAATTTCCCCTTCTCTAAAATGGGAATAGTACGTCTCATAAGATTTCGGGGAAGTTAAACTTAGATAATTCCTATAAAGCACTCAGCTCTGTGCAGTTAGCATTCATTATTAGTTGCCAGTCATAAAAACCAGCATAATGACGATATGCTTCCTCCCCACAGTCCTCTGATGCTGTTTTATGGCTTAGGAAGTGACAGTGCCCTGAAGGTTAGTGACTTGCCCATGATCCCAGGACAGCCAAACAAGCCTGCCCATCCTGCCACACAGTGCGCCGACACCCATGCCCTGCACTCCTGGACCTGCACGAGCTGGCCTGGCAGGCAGAGGTAGCCTCTCTGCTTCTAACCAGTCCTTCCTTCTTCCAGCTTATCCTTCTCCCGCCCCTCCTCCCTGCCCAGCAGTCTCAGCCTCTCCTGGGCCCGAGTGAGGCGAGGATTCCTCTTAGCCTCCCCTGCAGACTCAGGGCTTCCCAAGGTTGGACCCTCACACTCCCTCTCTCTGTGTCCCACCTTGGTCCTCCCGGTATTGAGTGTATGGCTTGGCCATCAGTGAAGGTTGGCAGGTAGCTTGACAGATGCTTTCTTGGTTCATCAAACTCACTCTCTAGCTTGAACTAAATGTGGTTCTTCCAGACCTTTGGATGGGATGGGTCTCAGCCACAGCCAATCAGAGATGTGGTGTGCAGAAATGCCCTTGGGGGCTCTCATCTGTGCCTTGCTGCTACAGCTGGTCTCCCCAAAGGGACACACTGACCTGGGGACTTCCTGGGAGGAACCCCAGGTGACAGCACCTGGTTTTATGGATCACACCATCACCTCCAATGAGAAGAGTGCAGACAGGGAGCCATGCAGGGCAAGGCCCCGTCATGATTCCCACCTCAGTCCCTGGGAATTCCGGATCTGAGGGCCACACTGGCGACACCCGTCTGTTGGCTTCCTACAAAGGAGACTGGAGACCGTCAGTGGAGTCAGGAGGCATGAGGATGAAGAGCTCACGTTCGTGCAGAAGTTCTGAGCTGACAAAGCTCTTTATGTTCTTTTATTTGATTTCCACAAAAGTTCTGCTGAGAAGTATTATTATTCCCATTTTACAGCTGAGGAAGCCCGGACAAGGTAGATACCTTGGCCAAGAGCTAGCAGCTGGTTCACGGAACAGCCAAGGCTTGGAAAGAACTTAGCTTGTCCCAGGGATGGGGGTCACCAGGTGGGGGCTGGGCTACCTGCTGCCTCATAGTCTACCCTTTGTGCCCTTGGGGTGGCAGGCATCAGGGAGGGGGTGCAGGATCTTGGGATGCAGTAGAGAGGGTGGCAAGAGCTTGAGGTCAGGAGTCAGAGACAACTCGTTCAAATCCCGGGGTTCCCTACTATTCGGCCCTGTGAACAAGTTCTTCGACTCTGGCAGTTTTGACTTCTTCCCTGGGGTGATGCTAGCACCCCCTCATCTGGCCCCTGTGAGTTTAGATGAAGCAATGTGTGTTTGTGTCCAGGACAGAGTCTGCCACTGGTGAATGGTGGGCTTCTGCTGCTGTTGTTGGTCCTGAGATGTGGGGGAAGGTCTGGTTTCCGAGCAATGCCCCGAGTGGTACAGCCCTGTCTCTCTATAGCATCTAGCCATGGCTCGACCCAGGGAGCAACTTTGGGAGGGAAGCTGTGTTGCCAGGCTCAGAAGTGTGCTTCATCAGTTCCTGTCACAGGGGCTTACTGAAGGAGCTCGGAGAATGGGAAGAATAAGGGGCATGGGTACCACGAGCCCCAGGGGAACCGGATCTTCCTCTGCAGCTCCTCTCTAGCCCTCTCCCGGGCCCCACCAGCTTCACCCCTCGCTTCTCTCTGTACCTCCTGTGCCTCTTGTCTGTGTACACCAACATGGTTAGCTGGCTCAATTCTAACTGGCCCTACATCCAGCCCTGAACTTCAAGCTGTGTGTTGAAGGAGCAGTGCAGACACGGCCGCGCAGGCCTAGCCATGAATTAGGCAAGGGGACCGTGGCTGGCCTGACCAAGCTGGAGCACAGAGCTGGTTCTACGATGAGCTGGCCCACCCCACTGTGTGCCCAGAGGACCCCACACCAACCCATTTTAGAGACCAAAGAGGGAAGTGGCCACCTTCATCATGATGCCCTTCCGGTGGCCTGGGTCCCTGGGGAAGGAGCCACGTTTTCCTGTCTGGCTGCTCCCGCCAATCATGGTTGAAGACCTCAGAGGCTGTCCGCGGGGACTGGCTGGAGGGAATTTTTACAAGCGCCGGCAGGAGTGAATGTGCTTCTGTTTTATAAGCTCAGTTCTTTTTTGAAAATGGAGCTTCTTAAAACCATCCCCTTTGGGAAAAGTGGCCTTGACTCTTCAACCATTATGTACAGAGATAACATTAAAAGGCAAAATTGTGTACACAGGTCTGAGGCAGTTATAATTAGAATAATTGTCCCCTGTTTCAGGTGCCCCTCTTTCTGGGAAGCTCAAAGCACTATGTGAGCATTATCCAATTAATTCTGGAAATAGGTGGTGAGAGAGGTGGGGATGGGCCTGGCATGTGCAGTTTACGGCCAGGGGACTGCAGCACTGAGAGGTTAAGTGACTTGCCTAAGGTCCCACAGGGTCAGGAACTGAAGCCCGTTCAGTGCACAATAGATTGGTGTCCTCACAGAAAGTATTTACTCTGCAGCTGCAGCTCCAAACGGCAGGTAAAAGGCCCAGTTTTCATACAAGTGGCAGAAATTTCCCATCGAGCCCCCAGTCACAGTTCCCTCCCCCCTCCCCCCTCCCCCACTGTAGCTGTTGAGCTTCCTTCCCTCCTGGCCCAGCCTCCTGCAGACAGCTCACTGAAGGTAGCGAAGTAACTGAATAAAAGTTCTTGTAGATAACAAGTGGTGGCGGCCGAGAGAGCTAACCAAGCCAGATAAACCTCATGTGTTGCAGAGCAAATTGACTATGAAGAATAACTTCCTTTTTAAAGAAAAACAATCAACGGAGTCATAATTGTTTAAGTAGCTGTCTTATAATGTGGTTTTATGAGCTAGCCTCAGCTGAATTACAAGCGCCTCAGCTCCCTTTGGAGATAAGCAGTGGGAACCCCAGAAGTGGCTTCGACCCCAGGTCATGGAGGGAAATGGCTGTGGTAACCCCAGAGCATGCTGGGAATGTGGGTGGGTAAGAGTGGGAGGTCCTGCTGATGGTTTGTGGGAAGCCCAGGGAATGCTGGGAATGTGGGTGGGTAAGAGTGGGAGGCCCTGCTGATGGTTTGTGGGAAGCCCAGGGAATGCTGGGAACGTGGGTGGGTAAGGGTGGGAGGTCCTGCTGATGGTTTGTGGGAAACCCAGGGCATGCTGGGAACGTGGGTGGGTAAGGGTGGGAGGCCCTGCTGATGGTTTGTGGGAAGCCCAGGGAATGCTGGGAACGTGGGTGGGTAAGGGTGGGAGGTCCTGCTGATGGTTTGCGGGAAGCCCAGGGCATGCTGGGAACGTGGGTGGGTAAGGGTGGGAGGCCCTGCTGATGGTGTGTGGGAAGCCCAGGGCATGCTGGGAATATGATAGGTAAGGGTGGGAGGCCCTGCAGATGGGTTGTGGGAACTGCAGGGCAGGCAGAGAGCCCAAGTGTGTATGGATAAGGGTTTTGCTGGCAAGTTCTCTCCACCTATGGGCAGAACGTGAGAATGATATCTAAACAGATGGAGACACAGGCTCCAAAAGAACTTCTGGGCATGGCTTCCACATGAGAGCCCTAGAGGAGCAGTTTCCTTAGTGATGCCGTTATCAACCAGGGGAAGGAAAGGGCCAGCCCCCATGGGGTGCATCCAAACTCACTCACTCATCAAAAAATATGGATATCAGGGTCTGGAGAGATGCCAGTGAGCCAAAATGGAATCACAAAAACAGACACACAAAAGCCCAGGTCCCTGCCCTCTTGGTGCTTGCTGTCTCCGGGGAGAGGGGTGGGAACCAGACACTAATTTTTGAGAAACACATAGATAAATGTAATATTTATGTGGTGAATTCCAAGAGGAGAGAGGATGCCTAGGAAAATGTGAATGAATAATGGAGGGGAGGGTGGGGACTGGCAGGGGCTGGTGGGAAGGCTACTTGAAGAAGGGGAAGTTAGGGGAGACCTTGGGGTGTTACTGGTGAAGGGGTGTGTGTGTGTGTGTGTGTGTGTGTGTGAGAGAGAGAAAGTGTGCTGGGTGTAGTGGATGGTGAGTCAGACTCCTTAGTGGAAAGGAACATTAAGAAATAATGAATAAAGAAATGAGGGGCTTTGGTGATGTATGAACACAAATCTAATATCCAGTGTTATACATAAAATATATAATATTATATAATATATAATATATACTGGTAATATGAATCACTGTCTTAGTCTGCTCAGGCTACCATAACAAATACCATAGGCTGGGTGGCTTAAACAACAGAAATTTCTCACCATTCTGGAGACCGGAAGTCCAAGATCAAGGTACCACTAATGCTCTTCCTGGTTTGCAGACCAACACCTTCTGGCTGTATCCTCACATGGAGGAAAGAGAGGCTCTACCCTCATGACCTAATCACCTCCCAAAGGCCTCACCTTCAAATACCATCACATTGGGGATTAGGCTTCAACAGTTCATAGCAATCAATTAAACTCAAGTCCAGCTTAACTTTCCTTATGGGGACATACGGAAAAGAGTATGAAAAAATCTAATGGGGACAAGTTTAGGAGATAGTGAAACCCAAATGGCACGTCTCTCACTGGTCCTTTAAGACTACAGCTGAGCCCCAGTTTAGACCCCATGGGGGCCCTGGACCCTGCCCTGAGAACTGAAGGGGAAGGGTTTGCTCCAGACCTTGAGTTCTGGCTTGAGGCCCAGAGTCTGAGGGATAACATGGGGGATTGGCATCTGTTAACATCATTAGGTCATTGTTCCCTCACAGCCTCCAAGGACCATTCTTCTACCTTGATTGTGGCTGCTGGTTGGGGTTATTTGGATATTTGCCCCAGGTCTGTCTCGGCCACAGGGAGGGAGAGGGAGGTCCAGGAGGGCTGTCAGGGCCCTGCTGCTGAGTGTGGCCCCTGGGAAGTCAGTGGGTGACTGTAGGGGCCCCAGGTATCCTGTGGTGGTGTCGTAGGGAATCCTCACTCTCTGTTTCTCTCTCTCTCTCTCTCTCTCTCTCACACACACACACACACACACACACACACGTACACACGTCCTACAACAGTTGAGGTCACACTCTTGGCTCTCTCATTTCATGGACACCCCCAGCGACATCGTGAGACTGACATAGTTTGCCTTTCACAGGCTCCATTACCCCATTATCAGCAGCCCTGCATCAGTCTCCCCATCTTGAAGAGGGGTTATGGGACTGAGGGCTCAGCCCCGCCCCTGACAGGGCCCAGGACCCAGCCAGCGCTGTCTCCCCCGGGGGGAGGCCTTGGGTGCCTGGTGAAGCCCCAGGAGCCAGGAGCTTCAGGAAGGGAAGTGGAACTATTTAAACAGCCCTCAAGGGCTGCCTTCCTATCACAGAGAAATAGGTGGCCGGCTCCTCCCTCCCACCCTATGATTATACAATAGATTTAAAGTCTCTGGTATCCACAGATCTACATCAAAATATATTCTGTAGCCGTGGGGAACGTCTCAGAATTGTTAACCTTCTCCCCAGGTATTAGAGGTAACACACTGTGAGATTAGATGTATATTTTCTTCAAGATACACCACCCATTGAGGGGTTCATATTTACATCTTTTGTTGATATTTTTTATAGATTAAAAGCGCCTCTTTGCTAGGTGATAATTCTGCTAAGTACTGTAATTTGCTGCCATTAATATTTGTCTGAGTCCTAGTTTGCAAAATATATTTGAAACCACGTTAGAAAGTCGCATAATTGCTTCTTTGTGAGCAGGGGAAATGAGTAGTTTCTTTACCCAGCCTTTATCCTGTTAACCTTGGAGAGGAGGGGTGTTCACCAGAGTCCTGGGAATGGCTGAGCACCATTAGCCACGGAGTTCCAGCATGTACTCGGGGTGAGGACGCAGCCTGGCTGGACCCAGCTCCCCGTGGCTTGGGCTCTGCTGTGTGCTGCAGGTCTGGCCTCGTGTTCTCTCTGGACCATGGTGAGAGGCACATTCCATTGAAAAAGCACAACCCTTGCCTGGGCCCTAGGCCTGGGGGTTGCTGAGAGCTGCCTACCCCATGGGACCCAAGGCAAGATAAGCACTCTTCCTGGGCCTTGCTCAGTGCCTTATCTGGAGAATGGAGGCATTGCTCTCCCAACCTGACTCTCCCCAAGGAGTGTGTAAAAGGCTGCTGCCCAGGGATCAAGTGGCTCTGTGCCCGCCACATAGTGGATACTCAGCAAATATTTTGGGAATGTGTGCATGACAGAGCTGGTGGCATAGCCAGGCCTGATCTCCTGAAAAGTGGGGCTTAGGGGACAGAGTGGGCCAGGCAGCACAGGGCTGGGTGAGAGGTGCCAGGTGGTTGTCGGCGGGGCGGGGGTGTCTCCTGAATCAGCACCAGGGACAGGGAACCCCATGGCACAGGGTGGGGGAGGGAGGCTGCCCAGGAGGACCTCAGCCTCTGCCTGTCAAGGCACTCTCTCCTGTACTCGCCACACTGCACACATCCTCTCCCTAGGCCTCCTGCAAGGGAATGGAGGCAGCCCCGGGCCCTTGCCAGCAAGTGAGCATTATGTCTGGGTGCCTGGTTGGGGGCTTGGCCATTGGTCACAGCCTTGCCCCTGTTAGAGGCAACTGCCTGCCAGAGGCTACTCCACATGGGCTGGGCCTTCATGAGTTGTCAGACTCTGTGGCAGCTCCTCAGGGCCTGGCCTTTCACCCCAAGGCAGGGACCAACTGGGGCATTTCTAATCAGAAGGGCATTTTGCCTCCTGTTGAGCTGTAATCCTTTTCTATCATCTCCAGCAGCAGCTCCCAGGTGTAAGCGAGGACCTCACGGAGGAAGACTGAGCCCTGGTCCCTGGGGCAGCAGGCAGGAGCCTCATAGCCAAGCTTACTTTACTCCCATGGGAAATGGGGATAATGAGGCCCCTACCTCACAGGGGTTCGTTGTGAAAGGAGTGAAGGTGTGGAGCGTGCTTGGAAGGGCGCTTTGCAATAGCAGCACTCGGTAAAGGTTATTTGATATTATTTCATGTGTGTATATGTATGTAGGCAGGGACATGTGTGTATCTGTGTGTGTAGATGTGTGCACATAAGCCTATTCGAGCGGGTTTGTGTGTGCTGGCTGTGTGCCCTCTGATGAGTGAGTGTGTGCACACACATGAGTGCTTGTCTGTGTGCAGAGGGGTTGCCTGTGTGTCTCCGTGTGCTCTCGGTCCAGGCCCCACCACCCCTCCCAGGGTGCCAGCAATGTGCCTCATCTCCCTCTCCCTGCATTCCGTTCTTCCATCTTGTCACCGCCCTGTCCTCAGCTCAGTGTCCTGGCCCTCCCGACCTCTCTAGCCCTGGTCAAGGCCACACTCCAACCCACCTCTCACTACCGCTCGGGCCACCTGTAATTACATTCAGGCCTTTGCACCTGCCGTTGTCTCTGCCGGAGAACCCGCGCTGTCTCTTAGCTTGGCTGACTCATGCCGTGATTGTAAGTGAGAGGTCACCTCCTCCTGACCCTCCTTAATCTCCCAGCCCCGCCCCTCCTGCCACCCTGCGGCTCACCTCCTAGCTGCCTGCTCACCATGTGTCCACAGGGGCACGCCGCAGGTCAGGGGGGCCCACGTGCTCACTCCCGCTCCCTCCTCAACTCCCGCCCTGGGCTGAGCCCATCGTGGTCCTGTCCTGTCCTCTGTAACCACTGAGGGCCACTGACTGCTGTGATTGCTGCCTCCATTCCATTGCCAAGGTCAGACAGGCACAGTGGGCCAACACCAGATCGATCACCGGGTGCCTCTCCACGCTCCAGCACAGGGTGGTGGAGGTCTGGAAGCAAGGTGAGTGAGTGAGTGGATTCAGTTAACCAACCGGTTCTGGCCCGCTGGGCTGTCAGACTCAAGACAGGCTGGAGTGGGCGGATAGCACGAGGGAGCCCCCTCCAGCCTAGGCCGGTCACTGGGCACAGCCTAGCTGGGCAGAGTCAGGCAGGGGCCAGCCCTCTGAGTGGGGAGGGTGGCAGCCTGCTAAGATGCTCCCCTGTGTCCCATGCAGCCTGTCACCAGTCCTTCCGCGGAAGCAAACTCTGGGAAAGGATCTGAGTGCAAGTGGTTTATTTCGAGGCAGCACGGGAGGAAGTGGGCAGTGAGGCAGGGAAGGGGAGCGGCGGTCAGCCTGTCCAGGGCCGGGTCCTCTGTGGTCATCCTCCTGCAATCCCCTCCCTCACAGGCTGAGGCTGCACCCATGGTGTTCACCCCCCAGTTGTGACCCATCCCATGCACCTGCTGGCACAGTCCTCGGCCAGTGGAAGTCCTCAGCTCAGGGTCTCAGGCGCTGGCAGGAGGAAGCCGGGGACACAGGGGAGCAGAGTGCTGAGGGGGTACAAAAGGCAGGGCTTCAACAGTCGAGAAATACCCCTGGCAACACATACGTGCTTAATAAAAGCTAACTGTTATTCTTATTTCAAATTGAAAGGGCTTCTAGAAATTGTCATGTCCGACTACTGTTTTTTCATAGAGAAAAACTGAGGTCACAACAAGAGGCGTTACCCAGGGTCACATCACAGGCCAGTCCTGCATTCTTGCTGCTGTTGTCCCGGGGAGGCCAGAGGTGTCTGCTATTTAGCAGGAGTTTGTGGCACACCCCCTCTGCCTTGGGCACTCTACACATCTTATCCTGTCAAATTCTCACAACACTCTATGTGACGGGAATTACGATTTCCATTTCACAGATGAGAAAACTGAGGCCTAGGAAGGGCAAATGAATGGCCAAGATCACATGTGCTAGTAAGTGGCAAAGCTGGGGTTTGAGCCCCAAATTCAGGCTTTGAACTCCAGCACACATGGCCTTTAGTGAGCATCAGAGACAGCAAAGGTGGCACGCTCTGTGCAAACAGGGAGCTCACTGATTCAGAGACAAACACATGTGTTGAGGGGAATAAAAGTTCTGGCCCAAACCAAGTGGCGAAGCTGTTGGAAATGCACAGGTCATGAACTGACACTGCTTCCAGGGAAGCCAGGGCTCAGAGCAAGCTCCACAGAGTGGGGCGGTGGGGGAGGGTCGTGCCTCCAGAGAGTGGGAACCAGCCTTAGAGGGAGGTTGAGGGAAGCCTCAGGGACTGAGAACAGGGCGCCAGGGCACCTGCTGTCCACCGGCCTCCCTCTCTTGGAGCCACACGATGGGGAGATGCCCCTCCCCATCCTGGAGGGAGGCGTGTTTGGGCACAGGTTTGCTCAGCGGCTTCTGGAGGGGAGAGGCAGTCATCTTTCTTTACTTCCTCCAAGTCAGACAGAGACTCTGGGCCCCAGCCGGCAGGGGCTCTGTGTGGACATGACCAAGGCCCCTTTTCTCTTGTCCCAGACCAGGCACAAGGTCAGCGCCGGAAGGGGCTGGGAAACCAGGGAGAGCCGTGGGCTTGTGTGGTTGGCCTTGTTCCTGTGGCCACTTGGCTAAATGGCACCCCTTTCTCAGGCTTGGGGAAGTCAAGCCTCTCTCTCCTGGGCAGGCGGACTGTGTCCATGTCTGCATTCGCAGCTCCCAGCACTGTGCCATCCCCTCTCTGTGCCCTCTGGGGGCCTCAGCTCATCCACTTCAGTGGGTTTGAAACTCCCAGGCTGGAGGGTTTGGGGGCAGTGATGCACTTCAGATGCCCAGGGTTGCCTTGCCTTTTCATTGTGGGGAAGGGAAAAGAGATGACCATGAGTAGCCCCAGCAGAACCCTCCAGACCCCCAAAACAAACACAGCAAAAATTCAGTGTGTCAGTTATGTTCTTTCTCTTTTTAACAATTCATTCTGATACATGAGCTTCTCACTCACCTTGGGAGGGGGCTTCAGGCCAAATGAAGAGTTTTCCTGCTAGAACCATTAAAATTGGGGGGCTTGGGAACCTCTCCGTGGCAGTGGCTTCCGGGGCCACAGCTGGGTACTTAGGAATTTTAAATCCAGGCCCAAATGGCAGCCAGCATGGCCAGCATTCCTTCCATCCATGGGCCAAACTCATGCGAGGATGAGTGGCAGAACCTGCCCTCAAGGGGCCTGTGCTAAGCTAGATGGGAGGCAAGACGACCCAAGGGGAGGCATCAGAGACCTGCAGAGGCAGAGCACTCCGAGCGGGCAGTCTGGGCACGCAGCGGAGGGACAGGACCCCAGGGCCACGAGCCTCCTTGGGCTGACCCAGATGTTGCCCTGTACAGCCGCTTGCTCCTCCTCCACATCCTGTCTAGGCTTTGCTTTGTCCCCTTTGCCCTTCAATTACTTGTCTTCAACAAGGAGCTTATCCTGTCTGCTCTGCCTACCAACTGCTGGGCCACTGGGCGTGGACACCTTAGAATTTCCAAACACTTTTGTCCACCCTCTGCTGATGGGTGTCTGAGCTCCCTGGGCCTATTGTCTTGTCACCAGTTGCCCATTATTTGGCTTCTGAAGCCCAGCCTTCATCACTGGATTCCACCCTGTACTGATCTGGATGTGCACAAATCCAACAGGCTTCCCTGCTCTCATGTTAGTTGACCTCTTAGCAACATGCACTGTGTAGGTTTCCTATTTGAAATCCATGCCCTTCGTGGCCTCCACTACCCACTGTCATGTTTTTTGTTTGTCTTTCTGCCTAGTGGCTCTTGGATGGCTCCTGTCCTCTACTCTAAACGCTGAGTTGGTCAGGTTTATTCCTTGGCTTTCTTTTCCACTCCTCTCCCTCCCTGGGTGATCTTACCTAATCCCACGGCTTGAAAGCTCACGTTGTCAGTTAACTAGTGCCACGTAACAAACACAAGTAACACAGCGTCAGACAGCAGTGAGCATGCATTTCTCACCTGTGCCTCTGTGGTTGGCTGGAGTAGCTCTGCCTCATTCTGGGGCCCAGCGACACAGGCATGATCTTCTGGAGGCAGAAGCTGAAGCTCAAGCCCGCAAGACCACCTGCACACAAACACCTCAAGCTTCCACTTCCATTGTGTATTTTACCACCTGGTTGGTGGTCTTTGGGTGGACCCCAAGGTCAGGGGGCCAGGAAGCATGCTTGATCCGTAGTGAGCTGTGGCAAGAATGTGGATGGATGATTCTATCATGGGACAGCAAGGAATTGGGACCAATAATTCAATCTACCCCAGCACATTTGTGCTGACAACTCCCACATGTGTCTGCAGGCCAGTCCTCCGTTCTGAAATTCAGACTCACTCACATTCCATGCCCTCTGGACATCTCCACTTCTCTAGCTTCTCTCCAGAAGGCTACAGACAACTACTACTCAGAGCATCTGTGCCCTCTTTTTAAGACGCAGTTTCCCTGTCTGTAAAATGGGTAGGTTCGTTCAGATGATCTACTAGTTCTGAGAGTAGGGGCTGGGAGTTGAGGTCTTGCATCACCTTTGACTTTTTTAAGATTTACTTCCCCTCTGGATTTAGGTGATGGTAAAGAACATGGATGTGTAGCCAGTCTGGGGGGATGCTAGAACCTTCTGTTGACCCCTTCCAGCCTCTGTGATCCTGGCTCTCATTGAGCTCTCCTGGACCCTGTAAAGTCAACTGGGCCATGCAGGGTGAGTGGATGAGACCAACTGGGCTGTGGGCAGAGCGAAGGACACTTACAGTGGCTGAGAATTGATCCCCAGGCCCAAGCTCTGAATCTAGAGGGGCAAGACCCATGTGTGGCCCCACAGTTCTTCTGCTACCCAGATGGAGAATTCTTCTGCGGTCATCTTCATGGAGACAGGCGTGGTTCGGGAACCTCATGTCTCAGGCAGGCTGCCCTCTGGCCTGAAACAACTTTCCCCAAGCCCCATGCCCCCCAAACAAAAGCTGCATCTGACTCCTCAGCCTTTGTGCACATCTGCATTATTAGCAATGCTAATACCATTCTGCAATGATAAATAATTAAACAATTATGGTCATGAATCAATAAGTTTAGCACATTTTTTCAGCAGTAAATTGTACTGTATAAACAAGAAATATAAATTACCAAGTCTAATTTCCCCCTAAAATTATAAGCATTTTATATCTAATAATTAAAAAAGTATTAGAATTCAATGTAGGATAGTTAGAACCTTAAAGAATTTTCAGTTTCCACCAAACACCATTAAATTGTCATGTTTTATGTCTCTTGAATCTGATTAACATTTTGAGATCTGCCCCCAGAAATCTTTCTTTGTTAGCTCCCAGAGAAGCCCCTCTACCTTCCTGTTTTTCTCCATCCTCACAGACGATAAATCCACTGGGCCTCAGCTTCCAAGGGTCTGAATCCACGAGGCCAGCTGGAGAGCTGGGATGTAGAGGAATTCTTGATTGAAAGCACAGGTTACAAATCCATGGCTTATAGGCTCAATCCAGCCCTCCACAGTTTTCTTTCTGACCTGTTGGGAGTTGTTTTATTTTTATGTTTGCTTTTAAGTTTTGATTTCTAGATATTTTTTGAAAAAAATCAGAAGATGTAAGAACACTGGGTTCATAGTTTAAGTGCCTCATTTAAATGAGCACTGTCGAGATTGCCACAGTCCCCACCACTCCCAACAGTCTCCCAGGCCCTGAGGCTGAGGGCAGCAGCAGTTGTCTTGTAGGTCACATGATCTTTCTTGTCCCTGGCCCCGTCTCTCATCTATGTCACCTGCTTGACCCCCATAGGCATCTGGGATTACACCCCCTCGTTTAATGGTTGGAATTTGATGTCCTCCATATTCTAAGCATATAAGGTAGAGGTCACTAAGGCCCAAATCCCAGGATAGTTTACATGTGGGAAAATAGTGTACTAGTGGGAAATGTTTAAAACCAAGGTCACACCCAGGCGGGTTTCCTTTCACCTGCTGCCAATCACCTGTGCTCCGTGCTCCCACCTCTAGCCTGAGTAGCCTGCCCCTGCGTTCCCCGGCACTCCTGCTGCCTCTGGTGGACCAAGCCCTCTACACCACCTCCTCTGTGGTTCTTTCTTTACTTCTTCCCTCCCCCAGGCTCCCAAAGCAGTGGCCACGCTCCCAAAGCAGTGGCCACGCTCCCAAACTCTCTTTCTCTTGTTTCACCTGTCCACTACCAAAAGATGAAATTCAACCAAAGAACAACCCAGAAACCAGTTACCCGCCTCCAGCCCCATCCCCAGTCTCAGCCATCCTGAGCCTACTGTTAGGTGAAAGCACGCTGATTAAATTAACCAACGGCTGTCCCATTGTGGCTCCTCCTGCAATCCCTTCCATGCCAGCGAGGGCTCCTCCACTCACCCAGCTGCCAAGCCGGACCCTGGGAGCCATCCTCGCCACCTCCCCTTCCCGCGCCGCCCACACCGCCTCTCACCAAGTCCTCTGACTCTGCTTCCTCAGTCCTGCAGATTCCGGCCCCCCTGCCTCCCCTTCCTTCCCTCCAGGCTGCGGCCACAGCCTCCGACTGGACTTTCTGCTTCTAGCCCCTTAACGTCTTTGAAAGCACTTTCCACGCAGTTGAAGAATAAAGTTTCTGCACTGCAAATCTGATTAGCCCCACAGCCACACCTCCACCCTCACTGCCCCCACCCCCAGCTTAAAATATTTAATGACCCCATCGCTTTCAGATAGACTCGGTGTTTGAGTTCAGGTGCATTTGCCGGCAAGGGTTAGAAATCCCTTCACGTAGCTCAAGAACGGGGAGGGGTGATTCTCAGGACAAAACTTTTGTGGGTGCAAAGGGGAGGCAGGCAGGCAGTGCAAGACAAGCAGGGCCTGTGTGCTGGCACTTTGCCTTTGTTCCTGCAGCTCCCTTTCTTCCTGTTCCTCCTCATCCTCCATGGCCTAGTTCTTCATCCTCTGAGGAGCCTTCCCTCCCCATCTCAGGATGTGTTAGTGGTTCCCTCCATCCTCCATGAAGTGGGGACAGGTCCTGGTCACTCCCCTGTGCCTATAGAGCTCTACGTCATGGCCACTGGTGGGGGGGTCTGGGGAGACTCAGATGCCACCTGCCTCCTGGACTCTGCCTCTGCAGTCCCGTAGAGAGTGCAGGACCCAGGTGTAGCGGAGCAAGACCCCAGTCCCAGAAGTGATGAACAGACCAAAAAAGGCTCGAGAAGAGCAGACCAGGGTGTGAGTTCTACTTCCCTCTGCGCCCCATGGGAAATGCTGGCTGTGACGAGGGCTCACAGATGTGGTCCCCAGGATGCCCCTGAGGTCTGGGAGACCCCCACACAGCCTTCCCCTCAGGGCTGACCTGTCTGCCATGTGCCTGGTCAGACCTTGAATGTGGGGACGTTCCGGTCCTGCCACTTCCTGGAGAAAGCAGGGATTCCTTGGTTTTCCCTGGTCCTCTGTGCAACTCTAGCTCTGGAGTCTGAGGTTTGAGGATGGAACTCTGTCTGTCACTCGCCTGGGTCCTTTGTGACTTTGGGGATCTGGAGTCTTGCCTGTCATCTTCCAGATGGAAGTTCCAAGGTTGGACTGGGGCTGGGCACACACAAGGCTCAAAAAGGCCCTTGTGATTGAAAAATGAAGGAAAGGGTGATGTAAGCAGACTTGTTCCATTTTACTACCATCCAGAGTCCAGGTGGGAGGGGCTGTGCGGTGAGGCAAGGCTTCCAAGGCCCCTCCAGGGGTCACTTCTGGGTCCCCAAGGAGTGTCTGGACTCAGGAATCATTGTTCCCAGGGCTACTATAGCAGGGTGTCACTTATTAGTAATTGAAGGACATTCCTTTTAATGGACTAAGAACACCTAAAGAGGACAGCAGCCATCAGTTAAATAAACAAGCCATCTCATTCAAACATTTATCAGTCCCAGAAAACTCTGCTAACCCCTCAGCTCTCTAAAGAACTTGCCTGGGGCATGGACCCTTGCCAAATGTTAACCTTAGGGCAGGGACCAAAAATAAACACCAGGGCCCAGAATCGGAAGGGCTTAGATATGGGGAGGGTCTCATCCTGTTTTCCCTTGGAATGCAGAGCCCAAGGCCATGGCGTGAGTGCACCGATAGCTTACTGGGGACATAACCCAGTGAGTGGGGGGGGGGAAGGGGTGGAACCAGTACAAGGATGCCACACTGAGTATGCCACCTTGTGCTTGATCCCGAGGGACCTTCTGCAGAGTCGAATGACATGCAACTCTCAACTGTCCACCTGGGGAGACAAAATGGGGGCATGGTTACCTGTTGGCACTGTCCCCCACCGGTCAGGGTGACCTCCACATACGCAGGTTGCCTATGTGTGTCCCACTCAGTTTCAGCAGGTGGTAAGAGGCTTGTTCTGTGGGCTGGGTTAGAGGGTGTTACATGGCACCTGGCCCATGAGAGCGGTCTGATGAAGGGAGGCAGGGATGCAGGGATGAAAGGGGATGTTCCAGGCTTGGTAAGAAGCAGAAGCCATCTGTCTCTGAGACCCCAGGGGATACTGGAGGAAGCAGGGCATCACACAGGCCCTCCCAGGTAGAAAGGGGTCTCAGCTGTCCGGTGGCGGTTGTGTTTTGGTCAGACCCCTTCAAGGTGGAGGCTGATGTCAGAAATCTCAGGCATCCTTTGAAGATGAGCAGGAAGACCTGTGACCAGGGACCACGACGGCCCTCCTAGAGTCTGCCTCCACAGGCTGGCCGGCTCTTGCGCCTTGCTGCTTCCCGCCTCTGTCTGTGGGTGGAAGTATCGGGGCCGCTGGTGCCAATGCCAGTACGCCAGGGCCTCCAGATTTTGTTTCACTTGGTGGCTCTTAGCAACATGTTTCTTGCATTCTGCTCATTCTGTTTCACATTTCACACTTCCCCAGGCTGAGAGATCCATCCATCTAGTGCAAACGCTTCTGACAGGGCTGGGGTGGAGGAAACCCCTGCTGGGCCGGATCAGGGGAATTCAAAAGAGCTTGCTGACGGGGACACTGGTCAGGACAGCTCCGCACTGACGATGTCCTTGCCCACTCCACCCTCCCTTTCCCCAGTTCCTTCCTGGCCTTGCAAGTCCCTCTGGGAGCTAGCGGTTGCCCTGCACGCTCCTGCCACCTCCACCCTCACCCCAGCCCCTCTGAGCACCCAGGGGGCTGGGCTGACCCTGCCACCTCCTGAATCACCTCCATATCTCCAAACAGGCCTCACGCTTTTACCCTGCGGTGACAATTTTGAAAGTTTTCTTTTCTACCTTCTCACTCTGCACTCTGCACTTCTCAAGTAGAAAAAAACTCTTCTAATTTCCTGTCTTTCTCTATATATAGACATTTATATTTATTTATAATTAATTTTTTTTGCACAGAATTTCCTTTATTTTCCCTCTCTTTGGCAGCTCTAGATTAATTTGAACCCCGAGATTGCTGTGTGCATATCTATGCCTCTGTTTATCTAAATTTTAAATTTTAAATCTATAATAACATTCAGAATTAGTTCACAAAACTGGATTACACAAAGCCAGCAGGTTTAAAAATATTTCAAAGATGTTGCTTTCATGCTTCAAATCCTTGAAAAGCCAAATACATTCACTTCTGAAACTAAGTCTTGGGTTTTGCTGAAAAAAAAATAAGAAAAGTGTTTAATAGCACATATGGCATAATTTTATTTGACATCTGTTTTGTAACAAACAATATTTAGCTCACTTATTTGCTGAATGATACAGTACACAGTGCAAACAAAAAGTCCAATGAACAGTTTTTACAGAGTTTGTAATATATCAATATTTATTGCAAAAGAATGCGAAACTTAAACATTTAAGTGTGTTATTGATTGTAATATGCAAAACATTGATTACTGTATGTTGCCATTGCAAAAAAAAAAAGTGTACTAAATGCCTTCTGGGGTATGAAAATGAGGTATATTTCGGCAAGAGGAGCTTTCCCGCTCCCCTTGGTGACATTTAGCCTTAGGCCTGCTCCCCCCTTGTTTGTGTCATCCTATCGAAGACAGCTGTCAATATATTTAGGATGCTTTAGCTCATAACAGCAAAAATGGTGAGACTATTGGCTTAATTGCAAGGAGTGATTGATTTTAATGGAAACAACATTTAAAAACTCAGAATGCACTTTGTGTTGGCAGTACTAGTAGAATGCTCTAATGAATTGAAGCCTCACACAGAAATGCATGGTACTCACCGCAAAGACTAGCAAAGGACAACAATGGTTGACGCATTCTTTTCTTTTTTTTTACTCTAAAGTTGAAATACATTATTTGTTTACATAATTGGACAACAGGAACCAACGCAGAGTAGAATCGGATGTCACCTGGTGCAGAAAGCAAACACCAAAACTCTGGTGAGTGAAGCAGCAAGCAGGACGCTGATGTTACTTTTATTATAATCATTATTACTGGAAAAATAATATTGGAAAATATTGAAACAGACAGTTCTTCGAGTTGCAGGCAGGAAGAAATGACAAGGGCTCCCTGTCCTGTTTAGGTTCTGGGTGGGGGTGTGTGTTTTTCCTCGACTCGACCTCAGGAAAATAACAAAGGCAGCCAAGAGGAGTCGGCTTGGCTGGAGGGTCTCATGGGATGGGCTCGAGCACATTCAGGAGCCCCCAGAACAAGACTCTGGAAGAGGGGAACACTGCCAGAGGGCTCCTCTGGGGTCAGGACCTCCGCCCAGGGCCAGGACTGTTACAGATCCGATCACTCTAGTGGACTTTCAGACTTCCAGAAGAATAATCATAACAACGATGACAAAAACAACAGCTCACACTTGCTGGGCACTCTGCGCTCTGGACACCAGGTAGAGAGCCTCACACACGTCCCCTCGTGCATCCCTCTAGGGCGGCCCCCGAAAAGCTCTCCTCAGACTCAGAGAGCTGCGGTCACTTTGTAAATGACATGGCTGTGTCTTCCAGTTTGCAATAGTTTCTCCTTGGTAATTGGCGCCTACTGTGTGCTGGCACTCTCCAGACTCTGAGTACCAGGGGTTGGCTACGGCAGGGATGAGGAGACCAGGTCCCTGTCCTCTGGTTGCTGGTGGCCGAGGTCTTCCATGAACCCATATTTGTATACAAGTAGCAGTCAACTCAGCCAGCCACGCTGGGGAACGGCAGAGCTCCAGGTGGCTGTGGGGTGTGATCAGTTCCCCTTCCTCGGGGCATCCTCCTGCAGCTGAGACCAGACGCAGGCAGCCGGGGCGCCGCTGGTTCTCCAGGCTGTGTCCCCTCAGCTGTGATGGATTCCCAGTCCTAGTGGCTGTCTCTGCCCTGGTGGGCATCACCACCCTTCCTTTTAACTTCTCTCAGCCTCAGTGCCCACATTTGTAAAAAGAGGGTTAGATGAGGTAACCACCAGAAAGGACTATGCAGCGCCTGGCACAGAGGAAGCGCTCAGAAAACACCGGTTTTGGGCTTCCCTGGTGGCACAGTGGTTAAGAATCCGCCTGCCAATGCAGGGGACACCGGTTCCAGCCCTGGTCCGGGAAGATCCCACATGTCGCAGAGCAGCTAAGCCTGTGTGCCACAACTACTGAGCCAGCTCACCTAGAGCCCGTGCTCTGCAACAAGAGAAGCCACCACAATGAGAAGCACTGCAGCGAAGAATAGCCCCAGCTCACTGCAACTAGAGAAATCCCACACGCAGCAATGAAGACCCAAGGCAGCCAAAAATAAATAAATAAATATATATATAAAAAGACAAGTTAGCGAGAGAAAAGACAGATTTAAAAAAAAAAAAAAAAAACACCAGTTTTTTTGTTGTTGGTTTTTTTGACTTATAAACAGCAAACATTTGCTTCTCACAGTCTGGAGGCTGGAAATTCAAGATTAGGGTGCCCACATTGTAGGGTTCTTGTGAAAGCCCTCTCCTGGGCTGCAGACTGCCAACTTCTCACAGTGTCCTCACATGGTGGATGTCGCTAGGGAGCTCTGTGTGGCCTCTTTTATAAGAGCACTAACCCCAATCGTGAGGGCCCCACCCTCATGTCCTGGTCACTTCCCAAAGGCTCCACCTCTTAATACCATCACACTGAGGATGGGGGAAACACCAGTTTTTGTTTGTATGGTTCTTATTAATTGTTGATACTCTCCACCACTGCTAAGGTGATCATGGTGCGAGGTCTTGACTTTTATGTAGCCTCTCTGAGCCTCAGTTGCTTGTCACTAAGTGGAGACAACACTCCATCGTAGACCTCATAGGGCTGCTGGGAGGATCAACCTGAGGTATCCGCATATAGTGTTTTGCACAATCCTGTCCAGAACAAGCACTGAAACGTGCAGCGATAGTCACAATAACAGTGCTATTTTCTGATACTGACAGGCAGACCTGGGCCCACTTGGAAACAAAGAGCCAGCTGCAGCTGGGAAAAGGCGTGTGCTGTGAGGCCCACCCTTGCAGCGATGGTAAATGGAGGTGCAGAGAGGCCGGCTCACCTTCTTCTGCAGGAGGAGGCTCTGGCTGTAACAACTGAGATCAGTGACTTGGAGCTGAAACCTGATTCACGGGGTGAAGCGGGAGCCCTCAGAGCAGCAGCCCACCTACCCCCGTCCTCAGCAGCAATTAGGAACCATGACGGAAAGAGAAAGCAGAGGCGAACAATGTATGTCACAAGGAAATAAGAACATTGCACAACCAGAATAAATAATAATATTTTTTTCTGGCTTTAATGAAACTCTATAGATATAAAAAGCTGGAGAAAGGGAATTTTTTTTTCACAGACCTTAATTATAGCAGGGTTGTTAGTAAATTTACTGAATTACAAATGTAAAATATTCTGATGGCCTGAGTAAAACCACATATTTAAGCCTTCTAAATGAACATTTCTGTTTTTTGAGTAATTTGTACCATCTGTGTCAAAATTCTGAGTCTAAAAAAAAAAGCAGTGGAACAAATGTTGGTTCCATAAAACAGTCCTAGTTCATTGTTGAAATTGTCACACATTAACATTGCAGGCCATCTGGGAAGACAAAAGCCTCTAACCAGATTGCAGAGATGATTTTATTGGTCTGGTATTAATCAGGATGTGGCATAATATTTAAGCAGAAAGGAGAGATGAGGTGAAGTGGAGCCCTCCATCCGCCCTAACTGTGCATGAATTGTACAAAAGCCCTCTCACACTGTGGCAACGGGGCATTTTTAAAGCCGGTTTCATCATTGGAAAATGTAAATAAAAGGCAAGGTAATATTTCCAGTTTGGAAGCACGCACACAAAGCACAGAAACTTCATGGACGGGGCGGCTGGCTCACGGGGAGGGAAAACTCTCCCTGGGCGGGCTTTCTCAGGACCATGCTGGAATTAAGCAGAACGGAATTTCCCTTTATCCCAGAGCATCGAGCAAAAGACCCCATGCCCAGGATGGCCAGTGGCTCTCCATACTGTTGCGTGTCCACTGTGAGGCTAGAGCAGCCTAGGACGAGACTGGGGCCATCTCCTGTGGCTTGGGCTCCCTGCCCTGTCACCCTGTGGCTGGGGGGTCCCTGGGCCTGCGGCAGACCCCAGCCTGGGTCACATCTTTCCTGGCTCGTGCCCAGGCGCAGCTCCAATCAGCTCGAGAGTGGGGGGCTCCGCGGAGCATCCCACACGGGCCACTTAGGATTCACAGTGGAGGGGCAGAGACGTCAAGGTGATAGTTTAGACTGGGCTGTGACTTCTGCTGGCCTTTCCACTCAGTGGGCGCATGTCCCCGGGTGAGAGCGTGCGCGTGGCAGTCGAGAATCTGATGTCCCCCTGGTGGGGTCCACCTCCTCCCATGGTGTGAGCTCCCACAGAGCTCAGGGAGATGCCTGTGTTTAAAGACATGTTTTCATACAACAGGCCCTGTAAGCAGCCGCCAGCTTGATGGAAGGAGCAGCACTGGCCGTGCTTCATAAGGGAATTTCAAGGGAAATTTTGACTTTGCTCTCACTTCACCTTATGCACCGATAGGATCCAACCCCCACGTGCTGTGTGATGTGACTCGTGATTGAAGACGTCCAGGGGCATCCAGGCCACTGCTGGCGAAGGAGGAGGACCTGTATCCTTGTGGCCTGCTGTGGGGTAGAGAGCCGCAGTGCCCAGGCCAGCCCGAGGCCTCAGGCCTGCCTGAGGAGAGCTGGGCAGATTTGCAAAGCTGTGGAGGGAAGCAGGGGTCTGGTTCCCTGCTGGGCTGACTTCGTCCTTTGTTCCTTGCCTATCAGGAGGTCATGAAGGGAGAACTGTCCCTTCCAGACTGGCGGTATCCACCTGGGCTCCAAATTCCAAGAACCTGTAAAGTCTTCTCCATCGCCTGCCCCATTCTGGAGGGGAGAGAGATCCCTGGCCACAGGAAGTGAGTTCAGTTTTCAGGAAAAACTTACCGGAAACAGTGAGGGAAATGACAGAAGGGAATGCAAGTTGCTATGTCCCCGGAGCTCAAATAATTAGTGCATGACTGTCACAATTGTGGGATGCATCCAGAGGCTCTCTTACAAACAGAAGTGGATCACTCTACTCTGGTGGTTAAAACCCTTTGATGGCTCCCACTTGTCCCTGGGAGAGAGGCCAGAACCCCCGTGAGGCACTACAAGAGCTCGGCCCTCTCCCTTGGGTTCCCACAGAAAGGGCCTTTCCCCACTCCTCTCCACAGGGCCTCTGCATATGCTGTTCTCGCTGCCTGGAGCTCTCCGTGCTTGCCACCTCTGTTGGACCAGTGAATTCCTTTCCTTCTTTCAATGCTAATTCAGGCAGTACTTCTTTAAAAACATAATCCTTGGGTTTCATAACACCCTGCACTTTTCCTTTGCTTACGAGTCACTGTTTTAATTAAATAACTTACGTAATTACTGTTTGTGCCTTCATATCTGAATACAAGAAGATCCCCTATTTTCCCAATGACAAGAGGAGAACATTTTTGGGAGGTCCTGCTTGCATGTATAGACTTTCAAGGAAGTAGTCAAAATAGTTTAATTCCCCTTTAAAAGTGTTTTTGTTGTGGTACATACTTGAAATCACATCTTGTATAAGATGGTGCCGTCATTTAGGAACACTTTTTCATTTTCCCACACTGGGAATCCCTTGTATTTAAACTCCCTGTAAGCACCTCCACCTCATTGCCTTCACTATCAGGGGTCGTATCCTCAGGCCCTGCCTGCAGCCATCTGTGGGATGCAGGACTGTTTGAATCTATGAGGATGATGTCAAGAATGGTACCCGAAGCCATGAGCATCATTTGCTATCCGTGTTCTCCATAAAATAACCACTTCCTGGATTGCTTCTTTATGTGACCCTTAAAAGGCTGCTTTTCAATGACTTCCAGCACCTGCAATTTTGAGATCACACCCCCTTCCCATGAATAATTATTATAGTTCCGTTTATTTTCTTTGTCTTTTTTTTTTTCCTTTACTGATCCCATCAGGTGACTTCTATGAGCACCCAGAGTTAGCATTGATTAAAACCTGTAGGACTATTGACCCACCTCCTAGAGTAATGAGAATAAAAACAGAAATAAACAAACAGGACCTAATTAAACTTAAAAGCTTTTGCACAGCAAAGGAAACCATAAACAAGATGAAAAAGATAACCCTCAGAATGGGAGAAAGTATTTACAAACGAAGCAACTGACAAAGGATTAATCTCCAAAATGTACAAACAGCTCATGCAGCTCAATATCAAAAAAACAAACAACCCAATCCAAAAATGGGCGGAAGACCTAAATAGACATTTCTCCAAAGAAGACATACAGATGGCCAACAAACACATGAAAAGATGCTCAACATCATTAATTATTAGAGAAATGCAAATCAAAACTACAATGAGGTATCACCTCACACTGGTCAGAATGTCCATCATCAAAAAATCTACAAACAATAATAGCTGGAGAGGGTGTGGAGAAAAGGGAACCCTCATACACTGTTGGTGGGAATGTAAATTGATACAGCCACTATGGAAAACAGTATGGAGGTTCCTTAAAAAACTAAAAATAGAACTACCATATGACCCAGCAATCCCACTACTGGGCATATACCCAGAGAAAACCATAATTCAAAAAGACACATGCACTTACCTCAACATAATAAAGGCCATATATGACAAACCCACAGCCAACATCATTCTCAATGGTGAGAAGCTGAAACCATTTCCACTAAGATCAGGAACAAGACAAGGTTGCCCACTCTCACCACTATTATTCATAGTTTTGAGAGTTTTAGCCACAGCAATCAGAGAAGAAAAAGAAATGAAAAGAATCCAAATCAGAAAAGAAGAAGTAAAACTGTCACTGTTTGCAGATGACATGATACTCTACATAGAGAATCCTAAAGATGCTACCAGAAAACTACTAGAGCTGACCAATGAATTTGGTAAAGTAGCAGGATACAAAATTAATGCACAGAAATCTCTTGCATTCCTATACACTAATGATGAAAAATCTGAAAGAGAAATTAAGGAAACACTCGCATTTACCATTGCAACAAAAAGAATAAAGTACCTAGGAATAAACCTACCTAAGGAGACAAAAGACCTGTATGCAGAAAACTGTAAGACACTGATGAAAGAAATTAAAGATGATACAAACAGATGGAGAGATATACTATGTTCTTGGATTGGAAGAATCAACATTGTGAAAATGACTATACTACCCAAAGCAATCTACAGATTCAATGCAATCCCTATCAAACTACGAATGGCATTTTTCACAAAACTAGAACAAAAAATTTTACAATTTGTATGGAAACACAAAAGACCCTGAATAGCCAAAGTGATCTTGAGAAAGAAAAATGGAGCTGGAGGAATCAGGCGCCCTGACTTTAGACTATACTACAAAGCTACAGTAATCAAGACAGTATGGTACTGGCACAAAAACAGAAATATAGATCAATGGAACAGGATAGAAAGCCCAGAGATAAACCCATGCATATATGGTCCCCTTATCTTTGATAAGGAGGCAAGAGTATACAGTGGAAAAAAGACAGCCTCTTTAATAAGTGGTGCTGGGAAAACTGGGCAGCTACATGTAAAAGAGTGAAATTGGAACACTCCCTAACACCATACACAGAAATAAACTCAAAATGGATTAAACACCTAAATGTAAGGCCAGACACTATAAAACTGTTAGAGGAAAACATAGACAGAACACTCTATGACATAATCACAGCATGATCCTTTTTGACCCACCTCCTAGAGAAATGGAAATAAAAACAAAAATGAACAAATGGGACCTAATGAAACTTAAAAGCTTTTGCACGACAAAGGAAACCATAGACAAGATGAAAAGACAACCCTCAGAATGGGAGAAAATATTTGCAAATGAAGCAACTGACAAAGGATTAATCTCCAAAATTTACAAGCAGCTCATGTAGCTCAGTATCAAAAAAACAAAAACTCAATCCAAAAATGGGCAGAAGACCTAAATAGACATTTCTCCAAAGAAGATATACAGATTGCCAAGAAACACATGGAAGGATGCTCAACATCACTAATCATTAGAGAAATGCAAATCAAAACTACAATGAGGTATCACCTCACACCGGTCAGAATGGCCATTATCAAAAAATCTACAAACAATAAATGCCAGAGAGGGTGTGGAGAAAAGGGAACCCTCTTGCACTGTTGGTGGGAATGTAAATTGATACAGCCACCATGGAGAACAGTATGGAGGTTCCTTAAAAAACTAAAAATAGAACTACCATATGACCCAGCAATCCCACTACTGGGCATATACCCAGTAGTGAAAACCATAATTCAAAAAGAGTCAGGTACCACAATGTTCACTGCAGCACTGTTTACAATAGCCAGGACATGGAAGCAACCTAGGTGTACATCAATAGTTGAATGGATAAAGAAGATGTGGCACATATATACAATGGAATATCACTCAGCCATAAAAAGAAACGAAATTGAGTTATTTGTAGTGAGGTGGATGGACCTAGAGTCTGTCATACAGAGTGAAGTAAGTCAGAAAGAGAAAAGCAAATAGCATATACTAACACATATATATGGAATCTAAAAAAAAAAAAAGGTTCTGAAGAACCTAAGGGCAGGACAGGAATAAAGATGCAGATGTAGAGAATGGACTTGAGGACACAGGGAGGGGGAAGGGTAAGCTGGGGCGAAGTGAGAGAGCGGCACTGACATATATATGCTACCAAATGTAAAACAGATAGCTAGTGGGAAGCAGCCGCAAAGCACAGGGAGACCAGCTCGGTGCTTTGTGACCACCTAGAGGGGTGGGATAGGGAAGGTGGGAGGGAGATGCAAGAGGGAGGGGATATGGGGATATATGTATACATATAGCTGATTCACTTTGTTATACAGCAGAAACTAACACAACAATGTAAAGCAATTATACTCCAATAAAGATGTTAAAAGAAAAAGACACATGCACCCCAATGTTCATTGCAGCACTATTTACAATAGCCAGGGCATGGAAGCAACCTAAATGTCCATCAACAGAGGAATGGATAAAGAAGATGTGGTAAATATATACAGTGGAATATTAGCCATAAAAAGGAATGAAATTGGGTCATTTGTAGAGACATGGATGGACCTAGAGACTGTCATACAGAATGAAGTAAGTCAGAAAGAGAAAAACAAATATCATATATTAACACATATATGTGGAATCTGAAAATAATTGGTATAGACAATCTTACTTACAAAGCAGAAATAGAGATGCAGACGTAGAGAACAAACGTATGGAAACCAAGGGGGAAGGGGGGGGGTGGGATGAATTGGGAGATTGGGATTGACAAATATACACTACTATGTATAAAATAGATAACTAGTGAGAACCTACTGTATAGCACAGGGAACTCTACTCAGTGCTCTGTGGTGACCTAAGTGAGAAGGAAATCCAAAAAAGAGGCGATATACGTATACATATAGCTGATTCACTTTGCTGTACCGTATAAACTAACACAATATCGTAAAGGAACTATACTCCAGTAAAAAAAAGTTGCAATAATAACAACAAAAAAAGAATTCATGATTTCCTCTCCAAGAAAAAAAAAACCTGTAGGACTAATGTATCTTTCCTTTAAGTTCAAGCAGAAAGTAAGGGAGAACAGAGCCAGCAATGTGACAGAAGACTTTGCAAAGACCCGAGCACAAGGCAGCTCTCCATTTTCTACAGGATAATTTTGGGAAAGACCTGGCCTTATATTTTGGCATTTATAGTCATTCTTTATTCTCCCTGCTATAGACTCTAAGCTTCAGGAGGGCAGGGACCTCCTGAATTCCAGGGCTGCACAGAGGACATGACTGCTCCACGAGGGCTCAGAAATATCTGTGGAATAGAGTGTTGATTGAAACGCAAACTGTTTTTGGAGCAGGGAACGTGAGGTGGGGGGAGGGCTGGATGCAGTGTGGTCCCGAGAGGCAGGAGACTGGCCGTCAGTGGAGAAGGGACTTGCTCAACAGAGGCGAGAGCAAGGAAGCACCGACACTCCAGAGGTAAGATTGGAAGGCCTTACACACACACACACACACACACCCAAATGCATGCACACAGACATGCACACGGACACACATAGACACACAGCACACACACAGACACACACCCACACCCAAATACATGCACACAGACATACATATGGACACACATAGACACACACCGCACACACAGACACACACACACACCCGAATCCATGCATACAGACATATACACGGACACACATAGATACACACCACACACCCACACCCCCCCCCAAAGGCATGCACACAGACATACACACGGGCACACATAGATACACACCACACACACAGACACAGCACACACACCCCACATGCACACCCACACAGACACACATACAGAAACACATACAGACACACACAAACACAAACAGACACATAGACACACACAGGCATATGTACATACAACATACAGAGACACACAGACACACATACAGGGACACACACAGACACATGTACACATATACACAGAGGCACACACAGACACAGACACAGACACACACAAATGCTCCAGAAGAAAAGTGATTCCAGGTCAAAAAGAAGCCTCCAGAAGATGGGGAAGGGGAGGGGCCTGGAAGGGGCACGACTTCCTTTGGCTGCAGTTCTTGTCCTCGGCCTGACCAGGTAATGAGCTCAGACAGGCACTCTCCTGATAATTCCCTCCTTGTTAGACATTGTTGTTAGCTCGCTAATGTCTTCCACTTAAGTAATAGCCACTGAGGTGTGGGGCTTCCTGGTGCCTAATGGCCCAGGGTGTCGCTGAGGGCCATTAATCCTGCTGGCCATTAATCCCAGGAAATGCCCAGGGTCATTACAGGCTGTGTGGCTCTCAATGAGCAATGACACCACGAGGGGTTCGTCCGGGCCACTGAGCCCCTGGGAATGGCCCTCTGCTGGGGATGAGCCCCTGGGCAGTCGGGGGGTGTCTGGTCTTGGCGTGTGTGTGTGCAAGCCACACACACCCAAAACAGGGACCACAGCCCAAACAGGGAGATGGAGACAGGTATCCGGGTCCCCAGGTGTGGCCCTGGGGTGGTGGGGCTACTGTGTCTGGAGGTCTGGGACCGGAATAATCAACCAGAGAAGGGTTTTACGTAGCCTGGCCCTCCCAGAGAGTAAGGGAGAGCGGGCTCCGTTTCCCATCTCTAGTGAAGGACAAGAAAGCAGAGGAGGGACCGGGGCCCCGAGGCAGGGCTGCGGACGGCTGTCCGGGAGGAGCCCTAGTTGAGTGGTAGCGCCCTGCTGCCCGTCCTGTGGTCCTGTTGTCCCTGCCATGTCCCCTCCACTCTCCTCCTGGCCGTGGTCTCTGCTGCCCCGTGGCCTCTCCCTACTGTTTTTTTTTTTTTTTTTTAACCTAAGAACACAAGCTCTGGAGTCAGACCTCCTGGGTCCAAGTCTTGGCTTTGCTGGGTATGAGCTGTGTGACCCTCTCTTAAGCCTCAGTTATTATAAAATGAGAAAAAACAACAGAGTTGTTACGAGGCTTAAGTGTAATAACACAAGGAGAGCACTTGGGAGAGTGCCTGGAACCCAGGAAGAGCCATAAATGTTTTCTCCTCCCCCTCCTCTTCTTATTTTATTACCGTTTTCGTTACACTCTCTGCGTGTCTCCTGGCCTCTGCACCCTGAGTGTGATGCGCTCCTTGGGCACATGTCACCTCCTCCACAGAGAGGCTGTGCCCGCTCATTACTCACTCTCCAGAAATGCACACCCGTTGGTTAGAGCGGCCCGCTCTCTGACCACTGCCGGCCACCCACAGGGGCTGTCTTTGGGTCAAGGGCCAATCTCTGGCTTGTGACCCTGATGGCAGGCAGCCCTCTGGCCTGCCTCGGGGCCGCGGGCATGGCAGGTGTCCAGTTCTGCCCCATGGGGAGTCCCTCCGGTCCACTGCCCCAGTGACCACCACGTAGGCAGCACCAGGATTTACCCAGTGCTGCCCCAGATCACCTCAAATCTGTGATGCCCGCCTGGCCAGGATCCAGTCCCCACTCTCCAGATGTGGAACTGATGGCCGGTGCAGGGTTTCCAACACAGCCCTCCGAGGCTGAGCCAGCACCCCACCCGTGGTGCCACACTGTTTACGTGTCGATGACTCAGTGAAAGGCAGAACCTGCCGCTACCATGAGGGCGGATGGTGACTGGGGACAAGGACACAGACAGCTAACAGAATTTGACTCCAGATGGAGGAATCAGATTTGGCTAAATTTTTCTAGAATCCCTCAATTATCTGGCTTGTTTCTATCTTTGATTTCAAAGGCCCTGATCAAGGCTGATCCCACCAGGAAGCCACGCCTGACCAAGGCAGCCCCCGGGACCCCCGAGGCCACTCTCTCTGCCTGAGGCCCTACACAGCTCACCCACAGCAGCAGTCCCGTTTCCCTCTGGGCTCAGGGATGGGCCTTAGCTAGGGTGCCCTCTGCTCTGGCGGACTTCGAAGCTCCAAAGAGCAGGCAGCAGTGTCTCCCGCCCCCAGGGGCTGGCAGCGGGTGTCACTTACGGGTGGGGGAGGGGACTGCTCTGGGGAAGGACTCCTGGCCCCGCCCACCAAAGAACGGGGCCACAGAAATGTCACTGCTGCTGCACAGAAGTGTGGTATTATCAGCCCCATGCAACCGGCAAGTGGATTAAAATGCCATTAACACAGCAAATTAAGCTTACAGTGAAGTAAACAGAAATTAAATCAATAACCAGCACAGGGGGACAGCTGCCTTTTCCCAAATGGTTCCCCAGGGACTGGGGCTGGTGGGTGCATGGGGGGTGGGGTAGCAGCTGCGGGAATGGGGAGGGGCAAGCGGTGAGGTGGGGTGAAGTCGTCCAGGTGCTGAACGGCAGGTACTCAGAGGGCCTAGGCCAAGACCTGTGCCTCTAGAGGGAAGCAGCTTCCTGTGGCCCCTAGACGCAGTCACCACAATCTGCCGGCTTCCTGAGCTTGTGAAAAGGATGCTGAATAGATTTCACCTGTTTAGCCTCAATTCACTCTTCTTTTGGCAATAGCACCTGGATTCTTCTTTGGGACCCTCCACCCCTCACCCTTCATGACCCTGATCCAAAAAAAAAATTCCTTGGTCCATGCAGTTCTGGTAGGATGACCCACTCTCTGGCTTAAAGCTGATAACTTGTCCAGACTTATCTCAGGACAGAGCCATGTCCCCACACAGCGTTTGCTTCAGGGATGCTCAGCTGACCCACATTTGTGCCAAGAGGCAGCCCAAGGACTTTGTCTGGAACTTTCTGAAATGCTCTCCTGTCTGAGGGGTTGCTGAGCTGACAGGAGGCAAATGTGGTGCTGCAGGAGGCTGTCCTGCTGCAAAGGGAGAGCTTGGGCTGAGAGTGCAGCCAGACAGAGTTAAGGAGCTGGAGGCTGGATTTGAGTACCTGGATCCAGCTATGCCTGAAGCTATACCAGGTCCACTCCTGGACTTTTCAGGAACCTGAACCTCCCTAACCTCCATCCTTTTATTTCCAGTTTAAATTGGGATTTGGTCATTTGCAACTAGGAGTCCAGCTTGAAATATAAGGAAATTTCTTCTCACTTCTTTTAACATAAATTTATTTATTTATTTATTTTTGGCTGTGTTGGGTCTTTGTTGCTGCGTGCGGGCTTTCTCTAGTTGCGGCGAGTGGGGGCTACTCTTCATTGCAGTGCGCGGGCTTCTCATTGCGGTGGCTTCTCTTGTTGCAGAGCACGGGCTCTAGGCACGCGGGCTTCAGTAGTTGTGGCACGAGGGCTCAGTAGTTGTGGTTCGCAGGCTCTAGAGCGCAGGCTCAGTAGCTTTGGCGCACGGGCTTAGTTCCTCTGCGGCATGCGGGATCTTCCCGGACCAGGGCTCGAACCCGTGTCCCCTGCATTGGCAGGTGGATTCTTAACCACTGCGCCACCAGGGAAGTCCCGGAAATTTCTTCTTTAAAAAGAAAATCCATTAACCAAATACCTCTCAAGGACCATTTAGCATGTGGTCAGATGGCAAGACGGATGGTCGTGTCCCTCAGTCTCCCCTGCCCTCACACCAGGTCTCTGCCTCCACCTCGCTTACGCCGCAGGCTCTGCTGCGACTCTGTGTGTGTGTAGGGAAGGTGTCTTACTCTGTGGACACGGGGAGGAGCAGCAAAGAAGGGTGCAGACACTGTGACGCCTTTCCAGCTCTCTTCCTTCTCCTGCCACCTGGCGCTGCGGGAGGGAGGCACGGATGTACCTGGACTGGGAATCCGGAGGCCTGGTTCCAGGGCCAGTTCTCTGTGCACGTTTCCTGTGTTCACAGGGTCCCCTGCGGTACCCTGCTGGCCTGAGCCGCTGTCCAGCCACGAAACAGCCAGCCAGCCGTCTCTCTGCTGCGGCCCACCGCTGAGGCAGGTGGGCTCTGTGTAGAGCTTGGAGACCCTAGCTCTTGTCTGAGCACCTTCCCTTTTGAGAGTCCTTAAAATGTCTGGGGCAGAAGAATAGTCTTTGACAATTGAGTTATTACTCTTATGGGGGACACAGGGATGGATTCTCACTCTTCTCCTTCTCGTAGTCCCTTCCTCACCTGCCCTACCCCAGAACCCTCGAAGATCCAGGACAGAGACTGGGGCAACATTCTCTCCTGGCCGCTCCTACTCCACCAGCAGGGCTCAGCTCCTTCTGGAAGCCTTATCATGACCCCCCCCACCCCCAATCTGGGTGGGTACCTGGCTCCTCTGTTCTCCTGTGGCCCCAGGGTTTTCCTCTGTCCAGCACAGTCATGCTGCTTTGTAACTGGCAATTCCCACCTCAGTTCCCCTCTGGCCTGTGGGGTTTTGGAGGGGAAGGACCAAAGTTGTCCCTTGCTCTCCCACAGCACGGAGCCCAGGGTCTGGCACAGAGCAGACCTCGACATGCCCCTGCTGAGAGAATGAATGAATGAATGAATGAATGAGGCCCTGCAACAGATGCCTCTTCCAAGGCTGCGGTCACAGCCTCTGTGGTCACGGTCATGTTTCCAGGGAGACTTGTCACATCAGTGACTCCAACATGAGGCTCTCGGGGGTCAGGGCCTCTCTGTGGGACCTCTGACCCCATCCTCCCCTCTCATTATGTTTTCTCTTTTCTGAAGGAGACCTCCTCGGCCCCCACACTGCCACGGGTGAGGCTGCTAGCGGGCCGGTGGAGCAGGGGGCTGCAGTTCCAGGCAGTGGGGAGGGGCTGCCGTGTGGAATCATGTTTGGGGGCAGCCTGGACAGCGGTGGCATGACCACGGCACACTTTTCACTTTGCCCGGTTGTTGATTCTCCAAAGATGTTTTTATAAACACTTCACGTAGATGGAGGGACGTATCAGTTGCCCATTACAAAGATGATGATGATTTTTCCTACTCTGGGGAGCCGGTATGGGGGAAGCACCCCACTGCCTTCTGCCCCATGAGCAAGGGGCTTTCTTGCTAAAAGACCCTCCTGTCCTCACAGCTTGCCTCCAACCCTCTGGTCAGTGGTCACCAGGGTCCCGGCAGCCTGACACCCCAGTCTGGACACCCGTTTGTGGTGGGGAAGCCAAGGGGCATCCCTTCCCACAGCTGCGCTACTGGCATGACCCCTCGCTGGGCCCAACTTTGAAGAGTTTTAAATTCCTCTGTTGATCTTCCCCCTCTCCCTTCCTTAGGTTTCAAATCCAATTCTAGCTCCTGGCCAACTGGTAGAATTAAAGGCTTAAGAGCTACCCAGGTCTTATGCCGATATGAAAAGATTTCACCGAGAGGCTCATAGTTCAGCGTCCAAAGCCAGGGAAATCATTCCCGCCTGCACCGGGTATTGTTTTGAAAGCCTCCCTGGAATCACCTTTAGAGCTCCTGGCTGAGGCATCACTGTTTCACTTATCTCTTAAGACCCCGCTCATAATTTCTCAATGTCCGACAAGCAGAGAGGACTCCAGGCTTTATCTGTTAAGGGCCCTCTAATCTAGTTCATAAGGACAGAGTGGTAATCAGGACACCTCAGAATCCTTCTAAAGTCAACGGAGAATTTCACATGAGCCCCGAGCTGCTTTCTGGAGAGCCCCAGGGACAAACACAGGTGCTGGTCCCCAACCCCCCGAAGGGGCATGGGGACTTGAGGGTGGGTAGGGCCCGGTCAGACAGACCAACTTGTGGAGGAAAAGGACTTTGTCTAGAAAAGCAGAAGGGATTGTTTTTAGTGTGTGCTGGGTGGGTGTGTAACTGCCTGTGTGTGTACATGTGTGTGTGCACACGGTAAGTGTGTGTGGGCTTCCTGCACAAAGCTCAGCGTGTCAGCCCAGGCTGTGAAAGGCCAGTGGCAGGGCCACGCTCCCGGTGGCTTCTGACGGGCAAGAGCGTGCAGAGGTGCCGATGAATCAGACACTGCATTTTCTCGGGCCCACGGGAAGCTTCCTGACAAATGCTGCTGTCCTCAGGGTGGGGGGCAGCCAGCATGCACTCCATATGGGCGCAGCTCGATCTGTCAGTTGACTGTCGCCCTTCATGGGACACGGGCACATTGCTCTGACTGATGGAGCCTCTGTGGGGACGTCACGGAGACTATGCAGGTGTCAGCTCAGATGCCACCGGTTCCTCTACCTGCACTGACAAACGGAGCTCCCTTTCCCTCATATGCTGGGAAAGGTGGCTTTAAAATGGCTCTCAGAGCTAAGCCAGCCCTCCCTTTCTTCATTCCTACGGCCTCCCTGGCTAGACCACAGGGCCATGTCGCCCCCTTAACCCTTCTCCACCGTGAGCGAGCAGGGGTGACCCCCAGACCTGCACCCCATCTCCACCCACCTGGCAGCCCAAGCTCCGGAGCCTCTGCCCCGACAGCCTCCACCTGCCGGTGGCTGGGACAGAGCCGACAGCCACGCTCTGCGGATGCGTGAGCAGTTTGGGCTGAAGACAGCAAATAAGAAAGGACTAGTGTGGGTTTTGGGGCCCTGATTTGGGTCCCCCCCGAAGCAGCCCCTGAGATAAGGATGCAGTGTAAGTGTTTTATTTGGGAGGGAGGGGGGAGTGAGAGGAGGAGAGAGGCAGCCAAACAAGGCAGATCGTCCACTAGTCCCATGGGAGCTCGGGAGGTGCTATAGCACAGGCCTCGGAGTGTTCTCACCAGGAGGAAGTTGGGGTGCTTGAACACCAAATACTGTCAACTCCTGCACGAGGCTTGCTCCCAAGGAGTTAGTTACCTGGGCTGTGAGGGCAAAGGGTCTTCCAAGGCTTTGGAGGTGCCCCCAGGGACAGCAACGTGGAACCTCTGTGCCTGGCTGTTGGAAGTGGCAGGTGTGTGCTCGGAGGCTGAGGCCTGAGAGAGGTGGGTGGGCAGCAGCTAGCATCAGCTACAGTGGGCTTGCCTAGGGCTCATTTACTGGCCAGGTTGGTCAGGATGATGTGACAATGGAAAAGTGGGTGCCCCAAGGCTGTGACTCTTTGTTGACCAGCTTTTAGTTACCCCCTGTGGGAGTTCCTAAACTGTGGGCCTCCTGGGACCCTAGCCTTCTTGCTGCCTGGGTAGGACCCTACCCTCTCCCCTTCCTCACCAGGCAAACATTGTCCCCACCCTCCAACCACTAGCCTAGGGCAGCTGCATTTTTGGAGCAGGCCAGGATGGGCCTGGGGTGTGGGCTTTACTGTCCACTCCTGAGCTGAGCCATGACAATGAGCCACTTCAGAGCCTTTCTCTCTCCACCTGGAAAGTGGGTGCCTTGCAGACAAGCAAGTGGGGAAGGTTAGAATGATCCGTGGTATTGGAGTAGCGTTGGGGACATCATTGTGAGCTCCAGTTTAGCTTAATGCAGATACAGATGGATGCACGTAGAAATATTTATAAATCTGTGTGTATGTAAGGGTTAATATACACACATACATTTCCTTGCTCTGTCAGCTGAGAGGGCCAAGAAGCAATGACAGCCCAGTATAAACTAGCACACCAGCACCCAGACCTTGGTTGCTATTACCATTCTCAAAGATAGGAACCATGGCTCTTGGAGAAATTGCTGATTCTAAGACTGAAATAGAAAATATACAGGATGAGATTGGAGCATCTTATAGTGTCAGAAAATAAGAAAGTTCACAACACACACACACACACACACACACACACACCATGACAGGGGCTGAGTGTCAAAAGGACACAGGAGCCAACTGAAAGACCTCCCAATGGCCAAAGCTGGAACACTTTGACCCACAAAATAAATAATGTAGTATTGGATTATAACCCAAAGAATAAAATACATATCCATGAGTCCATTTTGAGATAGAAAAATAACTGAATAAACAAATAAATGGAGAGAGTAGACAAATCTCCTATACAGAAGAATTCCCAATAATGTAAGTAGATACTCTGCCCTCAATCAGTTAGATTAAAATTCACTCTCCTTAAGCATGGGCTGCACATAGTGATTTCCTTCCAAAGGACACAGTATGGAAAGAGGGGATAAGACAGAGTAACCTTACTGTGGAGAAATCTGGCCTCGGCCAGGTGATCAAGGTCAACATCAACAGTGATAAGTGATTTTGACAGTATGATGAGAATGACAGTGATGAGAATGGCACTTCATCTCTGTGGTCTTCCTCTCAAGAACCCATAATCCCAGTCTAACCATGAGAAAAACATCAGACAAACCCAAACTGAGGAACAGTCTATGAAATACCTGACCAGTATCTCTCAAGTCTGAAGGTCATTAAAAACAAGGAAAGTTGGAGAAATTGTTAGAGTCTAGAAGATTCTAAGGACACATGACAGCTAAATGTGATACGGTGTCCTTGGTGGGACTCATGCCAATTGAGTGGCTGGAGAAGCTTTTTTAGCTAGAGGGACCCAGTTGGCGGCAGCTTCTGCAGGCAGGAGGATTAGGACCATTCCCCGAGACTGGGCATTTGGCAGAGCAGCCGTGGCTTGGCCCGGGCCATCTACTCTAGCACCTTCCCTGTTTGGCCTGCCCCTATAGTCCATGCCCCAAGGCTCCCTTATTTCCCCAACCAGTTCTTGGGAAAACTGGGCAAGGAGGGGAGTTTTAATGATGTGAGGATGCAGTGATGTGTTTTAATGCATTGTTTCCTGGGAACCTGGAATGAAGATTTTAACAGCTCAGAAGCTGCGCACTGAAGGCGCCTCTACTGTGGGTTCTCAGAAGGGAATTCCAACTAAATTGCAGAAATAAATATGCATCTTCCTTGTTTTTGTTGAGCAATCACTGCACAGAGCCCGGATCCTTAAGTGACAGTGTGCTCCTCCACGGGAAAAGCAGCCATCTCCGAGGGGCCTGGCTATGCTGCCTTTCAGCTGTTTGTGCTTCGTGGCCATCAGGCCACGTGCTTCACAAGACCTGCCCAGAGCTGACCTGCCGTACCAAACCAGGGAACAACCCAGAAATGGAAAGAGAAAGAGAACTGTAAAAAAAGAAATGCACAAAGGAAAATACGGTCTACAGCGTAAGTCATCAATGCATCAGTGCACAAAGGGTCCACACGCAAGCTAACCCTTGTGCTTGGGCAGGTCCTTCCAGAGAAGGAAGAGAGGGAGCTGGGTCTGCAATGCCCAAGCATCAGTAGGGGCAGGCTCTATGGGTTGTGCCATCTCCTCTCCACCTCTCCCTGCCCACACCTGGGGACCCAGGTCCTGCGAGGTCTCAGCCCCACTTTGCACCTAAGTGGGTCTGACCCAGGACCCTTGGCGTCTGACATTTTTTCCACTGTCCCCTCATGCAGCTGTATTTCCCTTGCCCCCGGCATGAGCTTAGTTTCAGCCTTTCTCCAGATCCCTGTAGAAACACTTCCAGGACAGCCCTGTGGTGGTGTTTAATGAATGGAAACATTCTCTCACAAACAAAAAGAGAAAAAACCTACACCAATCCCCAAACCTGTTAGTTGGAAAATATTCCAAGATCAACACATTTTAATTCACTAATTAATACAGCTAAAAGGCATTTTTCATATTAGACTTATTAAAATCACTTGTATTTAAGTGTTTTTGAACTCATATTTTCCGATGCTGTGCGTTTTTCTAAAGTGTTCTAGCCATGTTATGCAAATGCCTATTTAAATTACCAGGGGTATTTGTTTTCTATTTCTACTCTGTAAAACATAATTTTAATACAAGTTATTTGTGAAATGCACATTGGAAAAAAGAAAATAAGATTTGAGATGGCATTTCTATGATAATTTTATTGCAAATGTTGACCATGTTTTTGTATTTGTCTGCAAAAGGTAATGCAAAATATACATAGGACATATTTCTGGGATTTATTGTTGTATGTGACTAAATTAGTAGAGGAAAATTTGCTTCATTTTTTGAATCTGAGGCAGGGCAGTCCATCACCCTGTGAAGCATGTTTTAGAGGGAACAGTCACGGCCATGCAGCAGGCTGAACTCCACACCATCACAGAGAGAAAATTCGCTCTTGTTCTGTGCTTAAACAAGATTTTCTGACACCTGTGTGCTGCCAGACATGACATTTGAGGCAGAAGCACAAGCCTATGCAGAGGACAGGGAGGCCCAGCTTGAAGCAGGACAGGAATGCTGAGTGGAAGACGTGACCAGGGTTCTTGGGAGTGACAAGGTGGTAAATGTAGGTGGTCAGAGTCCCGGGCAGGAGAGAGCCCTGGGAGAGGGCCCTAGGGAGGGTCTTCCACTGTAGATTTAAATAAAAGCTGCAGACTTCCTACGCCAACACCTTTCTGATACGTGTGTGATATAGGCAGAATAAGATGGCTAGAGGCAAAAGATGAAATTGAGAGAGGAAACTCTGGATTAAGGATTAAATATTAATGCTATTTCTGAGCTTCCTGGCAGCCAAGGCAAAAAAGGAAAATGTAACAAGTTCAATGCCTTTCATTGTCCAGTCGAAGAATAACTGCCTCTTAGAGGAGAGACAGTTCCTGCAGTCTTCCAGTCTCAGTGGAATCCACAGCCCTCCCCCACCCCCACCCCAACCCCTGCCGAAGGAAATCAGGAACATGGCAAGCTCTGTCTCCAGTAGTGAGTTTACAGAGGCTGCAGAAATGCCCTTAGGAAGGGTGATTGAATTCAAATGAAGGGTGTGGTGGTCAGTCACAGTTTTTGGCAATGTTTCTATGCTGGGGTAGGGGGCGCCTGTGACAGAGTGAGACTTCATCTCCAACACCCTGACCCCAGTCCTACAGGGCATCCATCACTCACTCTTACATGTAGGACGAACAGTGAGATTTCCCCCAGGCTCCCTTGAGCCCTGGGGAAAGAGGCTGCCATCCTGAGTGCTGGCTGGGGTATGAAGGGTAGTGCTGTAGGGTGCATGAGCTGGTGGGGACTTTATTTCAATCAGTGTTTTTTCCTTTTAGGTGCCAGCAATTGGGGCTATAAAAAGCAGGGCATGGAGACTTACCTGTGGAAACCCACCTGTCACCTGGGGCAACCCCTCCATTGGTACCTGTGGAGAGAGACCTGTTTGCCCTGGAGAAGGGGTCTCCCAGCATCTCCTGAGCACACACAGCAGGCTCTGTTCACAGTGGACACGGTGTAGGTCTCTTGAAGGGAAGCGACAGCGAGTGCCGTCAGAGCCAGAGGGTCGAGCGCTAGGCCAACTTGGGTTCAAATCAAAGCCAAGCCTTCCTGCCCCAAGTCTGCCTCTTCATCCAAAACCATGGAGATGACAAAACCAGCCCTGCAGAGACATTGTAAAGCTGGCAAAGAACGTGTGCAGAGTGCCCGCTCACAGCAGGAGCTGAGGGCCCATAAAGACCACGATGCCCAGTGATGATGAGGATGGGCGTTGCGTGGCACTGAACAGCTTGTAAAGTGCTCTGTGTACGTGATCCCGTTAATCCGAACAGTGATCCTGCGAGGTGAAATGTAACTGTTACCACCCCCATTTCCCACAGGAGGAATCGGCTCTCAGAGAGGTTCAGTGGCTTCCCAGTGATGCACAGCATGTCAAGGGTGGGGCTAGGATGAGCTCCAGTCTCCCGAGTCTCATTCAGTGTTCCCTTTATCCTTTGTTCCCTAGGGCTGCGGGGCACCTTCGGGCCAGGCCCACCATCTTCACTTAGGAGCCAGCTTTGGAGGCTGGTCCAGGTCCAGGGCTGAGCGGTCAGTTGGGGCCTTGCCCCGTGGAAGTGTCTCGTCTGGTCACTAGGCAGGACAAGGAGTGCTCAGCCAGGCACCTGCTATGGGCCAGGGGGTCGCTTTCCATCTTCCCCGATTCTCCGCTTCCCCTGGTGCCCCTGAAGCTGGGTTAATTAGGTAAGGCCTGTGCTTCCATATGTAGAAAGGGGAGCTAGAGGCCCCTGGCTGTGCTCCCCTCCCCTTTGAGCGCTCCTTGCGGCTCATACCTGGTATGTAGGTGATGCCCAAATGAGGCCGAGGAGCCCACGGGTTTCCTTCCTCAGAGGTGGGGCTGTGCGCTGGGTTCTGTCACTCAAAGGGGGCACTTGGAGCCTCCTCTGGACAGACCTATTCAGAGGGCCACTGTCAGGGAGCGTGTGGCTGGAGAGCCAGCCGCGCTGGTGGCCGTGCACAGAGACCAGACAGAAGGCCTGGACTGGGAGGTGCAGGAGCCGTGACAGTCATTTCAATGTTTGAGGCCTTTTGAGGCATCGATAAGCCTGGATCTTCTCCCCATACAGTTTCCATTTGAATCAACAGATATTTTAAAACAGAGTCCTTGATTCTGGGGGTATGGCAGCCCCTCAGGTGGGCGTTTGCTAAGTGTCACTGTTCTGCAAGGCACATGCCCGCGGGGGAAGGGGCTTCCTCCCGGGCGGGGCCCACTGGGAATCAGCCTTCGGATCTCCACTCCCATCCTCCCCTCTGGGCCGCTGTCCTCTCCTCCGTCTGAGCCGCCTCTCAGCAGAGGGTGGAGCTGCTGGTGGCCTGGGATGCTTCCCTGCCAGCGCTGGACACTGACACGCATGCAACTCTGGGTCTGGGTCTGCAGATACCATAAAGGGCATCAGCAAAGTCACTCAGGTTCACTCAGGAAAACCACGCCTGCCTTCCAGGGAGGTTTTGAACCCAAGACTCCAGATGCTTACTGAGCACCTTCTCCACGTCCGGCTCTGAAAGGGGCTCAAAGTCTGATGGGGACCAAGGCAGACACAGGCCTGGCCTCAGGGGCTCACAGGCTGGAGGCAAAGAAAGACACCAAATAAATGATGACAAATTAGTGATCACAGTTTGCAAAGTGCTTCAAAGAAGAGACAGATTAGTCTCACTGGGGGCACAGAAGCCTCCCTGGGGAAATCAAGCCTGAAAGAGGGCTGCGGGGCACTCAGCCATCCGTGCCACAGCTGGTGAGTATGCTCCCGCTGTGTCCCAGGAGCTGGGTGAGGGGCTGGGTGGACACAGCTGACCAAACCTGCCAGGACTGCTGTTCCCTGGAATGCATGGTTGAGGCCAGGGTGGAGGGAGGAAAGGCAGGAGCAAGCAAAACAATGCCATAATTTAGGGGGTGATGATTAGCGTAATGAAGAAAGTGAAATAGGAGATGAGATAGGGCGCTGCGGGGTGGGACCTGCAGCTGAGGGGGTCAGGAGGGTCTCTTTGAGGAGGCGACTCAGGAGCAGCGACTGAATTAGGTGCGATGCCAGCTGGTGAGTTGGGAGAGCACCCTGACAGAGAGAAGAGCAGTGCAAAGGCCCTGTGGCAGGGAGGAACCAGGAGTGTAAAAGAGCACAAGGCGGCCTGTGTGTCTGGAGCATACAAGGGAGAGGGGCATGAGAGGAGGTTGGGGGTCTGCAAGGCCAGAGGGAGGAGTCTGGATTCTACTCTGAGCGCAGTGAGGAGCCACAGGAGGGGTGAAGAGAAGAATGACATGATTTGACTAGTGTTAAAAATAAATCCCTCTACACTGTGGAAGATAATATGGCAATTCCTCAAAAAATTAAACATACAGTTACCATACGATCCAGCAATTCTATTTCTGGGTATATATTCAAAAGAATTGAAAGCAGGTTATCAAACAGATATTTGTACACCCATGTTTATAGCAGTATTATTCACAACATCCAAAAGGTGGAGGCAGTCCAAGTGTCCACCAACAGATGACTGGATAAACAAACGTGTTCTATACATTCAATGGAGTATTATTCAACCTTAAAAAGGAAGGTCATTCTATGACCTATGCCACAACACGAATGAACCTTGAAGACATTATGCTAAGTGAAATAAGCCATTCACTAAAAGACTAATATCATATGATTCCGTTTATATGAGGTTCCTAGAATGGTCAAATTCATGGAGACAGAATGGTGTTTGCCAGGGGCTGGGGAGCAGAGGGAATGGGGAGCTACTGTTCAATGGGCACAGTTTCAGTTTTGCAAGATGAAGGAGTTCTGGTTCTGGAGTTGGATGGTGGAGATGGTTGCACAACAATGTGAATACACTGTGACTGGTCTATACACTTAAAGATGGCTGAAATGGTAAGTTTTATGTTATGTGTATTTTACACACCGAAAATCCTTCTGGCTGCCGTGTAGAAGGAAGTAGGGAGCCTGCCCAGGTCAGGGCTAATGATGGCCTGGACTAGGGTGGAAGCAGTGGAGACAAAAGGAAAAGGGGCCTGACTGGAGGTATACATGGGAGCCGGCACCACAAGGACTTGCTGACATAGGCCACGGAGCCCGAGGGGAGTGAGGAATGGCGGGTGCCCTAGGTTTCTGGACTGAGGAATTTACCCAGAGAGTCTGCTCTGGAGCTGTTTGTAGTGACTGATTAAGGCAGAGAGAGCAAAATCTGAACCAAGGCCTCCTGGCTTTGAGGGGCCCCAAAGGGGCAGAAGCACCAGAGCCTGTAGGAGGCAGTTTGCAGAACTAGGGCAAAGCTTAATGGGTGGGGTGAAGTCTGATCTGGTCTCAGAAGAGTGAGCAAAGACAGACAAAGGGAAGATGGGAAGGTGGAGGCGGGAAGGGACTGGGGACGGGCAGGTTGTCATCCTGGCATGGTCTGTAGGGAGCAATAATGTGTTAATGGAGATGACCAGGCTTTAGGTCAAGGTCTCAAATGCCGAGATGAGGAGTCCAGACTTTATTCAACAGGCAAAGGTTTGACTGGTTCCTGAAGACCAGAAGGGAGAGACACAAGTCCAGGTGGGGCTGGCTATTACCAGGACGTGGATTGCTTAAGCATCCAGGACCCCCAGGCTCTGGACACAGTCCTGGGAGGTCTCAGGGTAGGTGGCAGGAGGTGGGCCACTTCCATTCCATACTGGAGATGGTGAATTCTAGAACAGATTGAGGCCTGTGAAGCCATCTTCTTCCTCCTTACCTGGCCTGGGCATCCCCGTGAGATCTTGTCTCCCAGCCTCTCCCCTTTGCTCACTGAGCTCCAAGCATGCTGGCTTTTCTGCTGTTCTGCAAACCCATGTGCTCTTTCACACCCCAGAGCCTTTGCACTTGCTGTTCCCTCTGCCAGCAAGGCTTTCCCCCCAGATATTCACATGGTTTCTTCTCACGATTCAAGTCTCTGCTCAAATACCTCCTCCTTCAGGAGGCCTCCCTGACTCTCCCCTCCAAACCCTCCCTTATCCCCTCCCAGTTTCATCTTCCTTCTGGTTCTTATCACTGACTGAGAGGGACTTGCTGGTTTACTTGTTTATTGTATGTCTCCTACCTCCACCCCAAGCAGAAAGGAAGCCTCGGAACCTGAGACCTTGTCCCTCTTGGTCACAGCTGTGTTTCCAGGATTAAAACCGTGCCCTGTGTGGCGTGAGTACCATCAGTATTTGCTGAATGAATGAATATTTTAGGGGCCCTCAGTACAGCTGGAGACCTAGCAGGCCCAGTGTGATCCACAAGGACCCAGGTCTTCAGAACCCACCCCACCCGCTGCCCAGGAGATTTCTGCTTTGTTCTCCCTAGGGCTTTCGGCAGCAGGAAGGCCAAGGGTGTTATGGGTTTGGTTTTGTAATTGGTTTGATATGATCATGAAAAGTATCTAAAAATTGGACAGCTGGAAATGTTTTTCCTCCCATTTATTACTTAAAACAGCCTTAGAGTTTGGGGTTGTTTTTAAAATCAGATTCTCCTCACTAAAAAAATAAAAAATCTAAAAAAATACCATGAGCCCACTCTTGCATATTTTTGAAGAGACCCCACAAGGTCATGACAAGGCCTCTGCTTGTGGGGGCAGGGCTCCTCCGTGATCCAGACAAGAACCCGGGTGCGTCCAGAGCTGGGGCTCAGCCATCCTGCCACTGTCGTATCAGGAGGGGAAGATAAATTAAGATGAGTGTATTGCACAGTTAGACGTTAACCACGACAGTGAAGAAGTCTTGTGAATGTTAAAATGGCCCAGACTAAAATATACTGAGGTTAAAATACAGGGTAACTTTACAAATCACTAATAATTTCTTTGGCTTTCACTGCAATAACATTGATTTAATTCATTAGATTCCTTTCTAAATCTATATTTCAGTTTTAGAGTTGTCAGTTTCTGTTAATGACAATTTTGCCCCATCTGTTCCAACACGAAAATGAGGCTCCTTGCAGCAGACAAGATAGATCTTAAAGAGTTTAAGAAGGAGAAGTCTTAAAGGTATTTCACTCAGATTAAGCTCTGTTTGATGATTCGCACTCAGAAAGAAGCTGCCCACAAGAAAACTTTGCGTTGACACCAGGAGGAAATGTGAACCCCGTCCCAAGAGCACTCACTGCCCGCTGGCCCTATGGCTGCCCTTGAGTCACATGGGCCCACTGTGTTGTCATCATTTGGTACATTGGAGGGAATATTCAAAACATTCCCACTCATTCTTTTTTTTTTTTTTTTTTAATGATAGAGCAATAATTCTGGGTGTCAGCAAATCAGAATTCCAGCAGCTATGATTAGAATGAAAATGAGTTGCTGTAATTTGGCCATTCAAATCGTCATATACAGTAAGTCATTTCTGTAAGCCCGGTGAACTTCTGTCTGCCGAGGGGCAGGGTCTGACTCCCAGCTCTGTGAGAAACATCTCTGAAGATCCCCTCCAGCCCACCTGGCAACACATCTGTCAGTCTCCTGCAGGAGAGAGTTTTGAAAGCGTGGATGAGGGTGTGTGCCCAAATCTGGGACCAGGTGAAGGCATGGGAGGAGCCGGTGTGGGCTGGACACGGCCCTCTTAACAGAATGTATTGTAATAAAAGTACTCAGATTCCCTGAAGAGGATGGGCCCTGCTCGGCCACAAGTTGGGGAGGCATTCCTGAGCCTGCGGCAATGGTCATGTGTTTTGGGGGAAAGAGGTTCCGCTAATTATCAATCGTGGAAAAATAAACCCACCCTTTCAAAGAAGACACATGACCCAAGGAACAAGGGATTTTTAAAATTTGAAAACCTTCTAGAAAAATATGCAGGCATTTAAACATATATGGAATTAGGCCGGATCCTCAAAGCTAATATTCACCATATGTATTTACATTCAACTCAACTCCAACAAATTGAGTACTGCATTACAGCACGGAGAAAGAGGAGATTGTCTCTCACACGGGCTGACATTAAGTTGAGTTACTATTTTGCTGTAGACTTCTCTGTAAAGCCTAAAGACAGCTGAGAAAATCAGACTGAAAATTCTCCTTGTGGATCTGCCTTCTAATTTCAAATACGAATTAGTGAAATTTTAACATTTCAGATGTCACACCTTGAGCAAATTAAAAATCAACAAAAATATTAAGGTTCTGTGTTACCTGCTCAAGTGTACAGAATGTATAAAAAACTTTAATCAAACACTTGGGTTTGCTCAGTTTTAAATTGCGTTAGTTTAATAGTTTCTTTTCTGCTGTTTATATTAATGACATATTCCCATCTAAATATACTGCCATGCTGGAAAGCCATCACAACATTTCTAAGGTTGAATGAATGCAGTTGTATTCATGGTTTTTTAATAAAAAGATCTCTTTCTATTAAGTCCCCTCTTTTTCTTTTTCTTTTTTTTTTTCCTCTTGTTTTGTTCTCCAAGGATCGAGGTTCTCTACCACGTGTGCAGAAGTGATATAAATACACATCAGCAGCACCTCATTTAGTGTGCAAACTCCTGCTTTCTAGCCACAGAGAGCTGAGGAACCACTGTTTTCTCACGTATCCCAGCTGAGGACGAGGCTGTGGTGGAAACACAAATTGCTTTTTCTAAGCATCAACTGAAGGTCTCATCACTTGGGAAAATGTCTCAATTTGCTCTTCTCGGCAAAGCAGTAGCGAACACTCCTGATTCAATGGGTATGGGCCCCACCTCGTCTAGATGTGCCTGAAGGACTCGCAAGGGCATGATGCAGGGTGAGCGTAGGACCAGGAGAGCAGTCGGCTGCCCACTCGGGGCTCTTTGAGTTACAGGCTTGGGATGTGAGACCCTCACTTCTAGATCATTGAAAACACCTCCAGAGAGCTCCCAGCTCCACTTGGTTAGGCTTCCTACGCCACCACTCTGATCTGGGGCTTGTCTGGAACTCTGAAATTCAGTCACACTGGGCTCAGGGACAGGCCTCATATGGGTCCTAGTTTTGGCAAAACCAAAGCCAAACTTTCCAATTTTATAAAATTGATCAGTTGTCAGGGTGCAGAGCAGGGGAGGGAGGTCGAGTCACAGGTTATTCAAAGGTTGTTTGGAGATATATTCCCCAGGAGCCAGGAGACTGAACTTGACGGCTCTGGACTTGGGGCAGAGGACTCCTGCTCTGGGGTCTGTAAATGGGTGAACTGTGCAAGATGGCTTCTAAGGAGCTTTCCTGCTCCAGGATTGTCCCCTTATGGAAAATAGCCAGATCTTTTAATACAAGTAAGTTTGATTGAATCATAAGTGCCCTAAACTATAAATACAAATAAAAGCATTATTATCCCTACATTTACAGTTATTATGTAAAGTGAGGCATAGGATCTAGTCATTTACAAGGTCTGCTTAATATAAAGACTTCATCTGCTTACTTTTCCTTCAAAACTATTTTTAAATTTATGGGCTATTATGAACTATTTCAAACAGAGACTAAAAGTAAATAATATAATAAAAACATACTTGCACACCACCCAGTTTTATCAAATCTTAGCAGGATGTCATATCTGCTCCAGATTTTTTCAGGAACTAAGAGGTTAGTTGCCACAGCAGTGTGCCGGGGCTCCCTGCAGCCCGGGGAGGGCGTCACCATCGCAGGGAGCTTACTGCAGGCCGTGCCCCTGGCAGCCTGGGCAAAGGAGCTGGCTGACCCAGAAGAGGGGCTGTTACTTGACGGTACCACCTTGAACTTCTTCCTTCCACATCCGGAGAAAGGGAAAGGAGGCGCAAACTGAAGGACACACATTTGACCTGAAGGCCCAGCAAGAATTGCATGTTGCAAGGTGCACCACGATCTGTAGGCAAGAGAAATGAGGTGATCAAGGCTAAAAATGAATATGCCTGACCTGGGAAACTAGCCTTCTGAAATAATTAGGCCACGAGACACAGGACGAGGAGCGCAATTCAGGTGTCTGTTGAATAAGAGACACTTTCTCCACTCCCATGCCTTTTCCAAATGGTTGAAAAGTACCTCAGTTCTCTCATGGAATTGATTTTAGAAACAGTTTATCTCTGACCATGCAGGACAGGGGATTCAAGACATGTCTTTCTAAGCCAGTTTGTGATGAGATCAGGAGCTTTGCTAATCAACTAGAAATATTCCTGGATATGAAATCTTTACCCGTTTAAGAAAATTATATAGTATATTTCGAGCAAATTAATTTAATCTGGACCAGTTACAGCATATAATCAGCTATGTTATGCAAATAGTTATCTTTGTGCTTGAAATCAATAACTTATTTTCTTCTATAATAAAGAAAAAAGGGGGATAAGTTATTATTAATTATGTACAAAATGAAACCTTTTCTTGCAAGACTGTGGGTTTCATTTCATTATGAAGGCTTTGTCCATGCCAATTTCTGGGACCCTGATGAGCATCTTCAGCAAGACGTCCCTAAGACCACCTGTCACTGGGGAGCCGCGCCTGGGCCTGCCTCTCTCAGGTGCATGCCTGGTGGTCTCTGCCAGCAAGCCAGCCCAGCCCAGCTCTTCCCTCTGGCTGTAGGTTCCAAGGAGCACCTTATTTATAAAGCTTGCTCAACCACTGTTTAGTCAGTACAGCTCCAGTTATAGATGAAGTTAATGACAACATTGATTATGCCATAACCCCTGTTAATACTGAGTGTATTGCGTGTTCGCCATTGGGCCCTATTTATGAGGTATTTCTGCCCTCCTGGTCGTGGCCGAGTCCTGCAGGAAAATCACTCTTCATACTCGATTCTGATCAGGTGTGTCCCTTTTGTGACCACCTGAGGGGTAGAATGCAGGAGCAGTGGTGGTGTGACCCTTCATTCCAACCAAGCCCCTTGGATCAGTTTGTATTCTCGCAGAGGTCATCATCGCTTCTACTCTCTCCTTCAAACAGGACCTCCGAGTTCAGGGACCCCATGGAGGGAGAATCAGCAGAGCCGCACAGAGCTGGGATGGCCGGGTTGGGCACTTCTCCCGCCTGGTCACACCCCAGCTGATTCGATAAGATCTTTTGGGGGGCTGTTACCCCAGGGTCTGCTCTCACAGAAGCTGGTGGGTTTTCAGCCCAGCGTGCACAGTCAGTCACTTACACGTGGAAATCCGTCAGAGCATCCATAGGGCTGCGGCATGGTTAGTTTTGGCCTGCTGCCATTTCATTTATGAGGTACTTGTATTTGACAAACGGATCTCATTTAGGCACAGATATCAGGCTTCTTCCTGCCTGATTATCAGGCACGAGACCCCACCCTGACCTCAGTCCCACGCCTGTTACCTCTGTGGAGGGGCCATCGCTTTCTGGCTCCTGAGAAGGCCCACGGCAAACACAAGCCTGTCCCTGTTCTTCAAGCAGAGGGTCTGCAGCCAGGGTCTGTTGGAGCCTTTATTAGCACAATGTGTACACCCAGCAGCAACAGTCCCACCTCCGGAGATCTTGTGGGGATGCTGGGGGCAGATTTGGGCCTTCAGGAGACGCAGGAGGAGCAGGTGGGCGAGTGGCCCAGGCCCATCCACGTGCTGCTGCAGGAGGAGGGGCAGGGCCCGCTCTGGGGGGGGCGGGCAGGGGCAGCTTCCAGGGTCCAGAGCATCGTTGACAAGCCCGGGTTTTCCAGGGAGCACTGACCTCTGAAGTTTCTTCTTCCTCGGCCTTCCCTGCCGTGGCTCCTGGCCCCCCTCCCTTCCTCCTCCTGGGAGGCAGTGGGGTCTCCGCCGGCCTCCGAGTGTGGTGGCCGGCAGACGCCTCGTTAACCACCCTTCCTCCATCCAGGCCTGTTTATGGATTCCTCTGACTGAGTCTGCCAGGCGGCTTGAACCGGTTGTGGACAGCTGGGCCGCTTGGCATTTTATGACGAGTGGCGGCTTCCCAAGGCTGTAACTGTGTATGCCCGTGGGCGCCGGGGGACGTACCTCCCCCTCCTGGCTCTCCTGAGGGGTGCCCTCCCCAGGGTCACAGCCCGGCTGGAACCGGCAAGCCACTCTGCCGCCCTGGCAGGTGAGAGCAAGGGCAGGGAGCTATGCACGGCGGGCCCAGGCTGGGCAGCTGGCAAAGGCTCCATCCAGAGGGAGCCCCCATGCCATTCCAGACTGATGTTTCCATGATAATGAGGCCTCCTGGGGAGGCACCTTATTGCTCTTCACAGAAAGAATCTCTACCGAGAGAAATTAATTGTTTTGTTGTTGATGGAAAAGAAATAGAAGAAGCTGTTTTAAAGTGTTATCCCTACTTGGAGGAGTTGGAAGGCAGGTCGCAGGTGGCTCTCTCAGACCCTATTCCTGAGAGGTTTCCAGTGGGTGACTCCTGCCTGGGATTAGCCAGGGGGCTGCTGAGGGGCTGAGGTCCTCATACAGGGCACACCCTTGGGTTTAAGCCCCAGCTCTACTGCTTAATAGCTGTGCCATTCCTGTGTCTCAGTTGCCTGATCTGAAAAATGAGGCAATAACATATTTTCTTATGGAATGGTGAGGGTGAAATGAGATACTATGTGTCCAGTGCTTTGCCTCCAGGCATAGTAAGTACCCAGGGATTGGCTAAGAGTACGAACTGGACACATGGGAGGATTTGGCAGCTGGTTGACTCCCGACTCTCCTGTGGGCCAGATCCAGCTGCCTCTGCATTTCAGCAGCCTCTGCGGGGCTGTGCCAGTGCATGTTAACCTGTCCCGTATAGCGTCCTGAGCCCTTTAGTCCTGAGGCTCTGACCAGCCTCTGCTACTTGCCGTACAGGTGCACCTCCACTTGGCTCTGAGGCAGGAGGGGCTCATCTTCACCCTCATCAGGCTCCAGCCCCACCCATAGCTGGGCCAATGGCCACTGGGTTCCCATCACACCAAGGGCAGCACCCAACCCACTTCCCGGGGCTGCTCCTTAAACAGCGGACCCGCATACACGGGCACATCCTAATGGGGACCCCTGCAGCGCATTAGCATTTACAGAGCATCTGGGAGATGACAACTTTTATGGGAGGGATTTTAGTTAGTGCTCTGGCTAAACGCAGTGGATTTAACATGGGTGGAACTGGCTGGTGCGCTGACTTCCGCGAAAGGCATCTGGCCGGGAGCCGTGGCCGTGTTTATCACCTGGTCCCTGGCTTTAGTGGAGGTGGGGGTCGGAGTGGTGCTGGGAGCCACCCAGAGAGAAGTGGTCAGCGCCACCGCTGTGGCAGCCAAGGCAGGGTGGGGTGCCGTCACACAGTGCCCTGTGCTCAGAAGGGCTCTGCATCGGTTAATGGTCTGCTCTCATCGTCTTGAAATTCTTAATAATTTAATCATCAGTAAGCTGAATGTAGAGAGTGTTGGTAGAATGCGTGTATCAAGAAGTGAAATAAAAACAGCTGAGTACGTTTTGTGTGACATTCCCCTTCTGAATGAAATGCACATGGATGTACAAGCTACAAAACACAGATTGGGTAATTTTGGTGATGCGGCATATGAGTTAAATACTCTTATATTTATGTTTAAAATTGGCATGGCACAATATAAAGATGGACAGTAAAATTCATGCTAATAATTAATACAGTTTTATTTTTTCTTCACTCAGAATGGCCTTAAATAGCAATCTTAAAACACCACGATGAGTCGAGAGAAAGACAGCAGAAAAAAAGCAAATGCTTTATATTTTGGTACCTTGAATGACAGTTTCCCCCTGCTCTTTGAACAAGGGGCCCCACGTTTTCATTCTTCACGGGGTCTTGCCTGCCATGCTGTTGTCCCTGGGCTTTGGCTCAGGAATTCGTGAAAGTGTGGATCTTACAACAAGCCACGTGAGGTAGAATGGACAGTAGCACAGTAATGATAAAAGTCAAACTAAATTGCCTCTATCAGCGTTCGCCAGGACCCAGGCGCTGTCCTAAGCATTTACATGGATTCTCTCACTGAATCCTACAAACCCACAAGGTGGGTACCTTTATTATGCCTATTTTACAGATAAAGACATTCAAGGCTGGAGAGGTTAAGTAACACATCCAAGAAGTCACAGAGCCGGTAATCAGAGCCCAGCTGGGGTCCAGAGCCAATTTTCTCTGCTTCCTCCTTATTCCGCTGCCCCAATTTCGCCCATTTTATGGGATGAAGGCACTGAGGCTCAGAAGGGCATCCTAAAGTCATGGTGGGACAGGGTGGTAGCAGGCCTGGGCCTCAGTCTCAAAGCCTTGACTCCCATACTTCTGCTCCTTCCCCTAACCCGCACTGCCTCATCTGGGCTGGAAATGTTTTCCTCTTTCCTCTGAGAAAGCATGTCATCGTTTGTCGTCAAGGGCTCCAGCTTTCATATTAATAACCCAATGAGTGACTTTGTTCCACATTCCTTTTTGAGTGATGACTCGGGACCTCAAAATAGCTGTGACTGCCCCCTTGTTGGTGCCTTCACACATGCACACAGACCCCCGCACACCACACAGGGACACCAGCACTGAGATACTCGCACTCACCTCTGAGACACACAGACGGGCACGCACAGCAGATACACACACTCAGACACACCACCCAGATGCACAGACACACTCGAGCAGACCTGCATGCAGACCTGTGCACATGGATAAGTGACAGGCATGCACTAGCGGTACACAGACCCACGCATGCACATGTACATTCATGCACGTGTGCACAGGCAGCTAGGCATGTGAACATACACAGAACAGATGCAAAGCCCATCCCAACACTGCCAGAAATCCCGGTAACTCACAGCCACAGAACCATAACTATGGGCACTGGTGTGTGATGAAGCCAAAGGGGCTGTGGGCATCATTGCCCAAGGTTTGTTGGCAGCTCTAAAGCAGGCCCTCACAGGGACCCCTCTGACGGAAGGAATTAAGGTAGAATACAGGGAAGTACAGCAGAAAATAACCTCGGGGTCATGTAGAACCCAAGTCAAGGTGGCCTATTCGTGGGCAAATGTTTGTTCTGTATTTAAGGCAAACACAGGCTTAGCATCACCAAGTGATTATACATGTTGCCTGCTTTGACATTCTCGGTTCCTTCAGGAGCTCCCCACTGGCAGGGAAGCCAGACACTCAGCTGCAAAATGATGGCAGGCACAGGGTCGACAGATATGCAGGTCAGAATGGAGAGACCATAGGGCCTAAGGTGGTCAAGGAGGGCTTCCTGGAGGGGGAGGTCTTGGGTGGTGCAGAAACAGGCCCTCCTATCCTATACCTGCCCCTTCTTTCCTCCTTCCTCCTTCACAGTAACCAGCCCACCTGGAACAGACAGTGGATTCAGGAAACTCATTGTGACAACCTCTGAGATGGTTTAGGGTCTTTCCTTATCTCACTCCCCTCCCCCGTCCATCTCCTATGAGTTTGGTTCCATTTTCACCCCATCTTCCAGATGAAGAAACAGGCTCAGGGAAGTCTTTGGCCCGAGGGCTAGCAGGTAGGAACAGAAGTGGCTGTATCCCACTCCAGGGCTACCTGATTTCCAGGCCCACCTTCTTAGCTGCCCTGCTTTTACCTGTGAGGTTTAAGGGGTGGTTTGGGCTCCCCACTCAGAGAAATGGGCGCAGAGCTGGCTCCACATGTGAAAGGGAGTCCAGGGGACCTCGATTAGGCCGTGCGGGAGGCAAGCACTCTGGACCATCTAGGCTGGACAGGAACCTGGGCCCTGTGCACTGGCTGTGCGACCTTGGCAGGGGTTCCTATGTCTGGGTCTCAGACCCCTTGTTTTTGAGATGTGTACGAGGATTTGATGAAATCAGGCATGTAAAGTGCTTTACACATGGACAGGCCCATAGTAAGTGTCCAGCTAATGTTAGGATCACTATTATTATTATTATAGCCTGTGTTGCCAGCTTAACCAGGGTTAGGGCACAATTGGAAAGTTAGAATTGCAGGCAGGTGCTGGAAGAGTGGGAATGAGGAGACTATGGTTCTGAGCCCAGAGAGCACGTGACTGCTGTGGTCAGATCAGGGGCACAGGCTTATTGTGAATATGCCGGCTTCACAAGGTCAGCCGAGCACTGAGCTTCCAAAGCCATCCTTTCTTGACGTCATTCCCTAGCTCTTCAGGTATGATACAGTCTGGGCTAGAAGTGACATGGGTTCTTGCTGTGTGACCTTAGGCATGCATCTCAACCTCTCTGGGTGCCAGGTGTGTCCTGTGTACAATGAGAATAACAACATCCACCTAGGGGTAGTTTCTGGAGTTCAGATAAAAGGAAAAAAGCCTGAAAGGGCTTTGGAGAGGGCCACACAGGGCTGGGCAGCAAGATCCTTCCTGGAGCTGAGAATTCCCCTGCAGATAGCGCCCCCTGCAGTAGGGGAGGACATTAGGGCACAGAAGAGACAAAGTGTTCACAGGTCCTGGGCCCAGCCCACACCTCAGGAAAACCCAAGTGCTTTCCAGCCCTGGGAGGGTGGCATTCTGCATCCTGTAGTTTCCATGGAGAAAATTCCAGTCCCTGCCATTCTGCAACCCGTTTGACCTCATTTATGCTTTACCATTTTAGGCAATTTTGTCATTTGAGTGGGGAGTGGTGGTGTACAGAGCAACTGATGAAATCCCTCATTCTGAGTCACCCTCATTCTCCTGCTTAAATTCAAGTCATGACATAATACTCCTTGACTATATGTACATATGTGTGTATATGCATATACACATGTCTGTCTGTGTGTATATGTACCTGAACGTGGATGCGTATGTGTGGAAAGGTGAGGTTGGAAGGTAAACTGGGAAAGCCCCAGATGGCCTGTATTTGTTTTTCCTTCATTCTTTATAATTGTGCCACATATATGTGTGGAGAGAGTTGTGAATTTTCATCCCTGACCTTTGTAGACATAAAACCATCCTATTACCGTATACCTGTCAAAAGAGGGGAGAAAATCAGACGACTATTCTTTGCCTTTTATGCATCAAAAAGCGGAAAAAAGTTAGTAGCATTTTTCCAGTCCCCAGATTGACAACCACCCAACTCCCCCTGACTCCCTGAGGCTGCGATGCCCTCCCCACCCCCTCCGTGGCCTGGTCACCTGTCCCTCACCCTGCCCAGCCGAGAGCCTGCATTCCCATCTGTGGCCCTGCATCCTCTGGGAGAGGGTCTCCTGCAGCTCTCAGAGGGGCAGTGTGGGGACAACAGCAGCTTCTCTGGAAGCATGTCCCAGCTCCTCAGTGCCCTTGTGGCCAAGAGATGAAACCATCCAGATGAAGGCTCTCCTCCCCCTGTGAATGATACTAAGCAATTGTTCTAAAACACCACGGCAAGCTGAGGGAAAGACGGCAGAAGAAAGGCAAAGGCTTTATATTTTAGTACCTTTAACTAAAGGCATTTTTCCCTGCTCTTTGAAAAAGAGGATCCACATTTTCTTTCTTCCTGGGGTCTTGCCTGCTATGCAGCTGCCCCTGCATGCGGGTCCCTGGGTGTGGGACCCAAGTGGACTTTGGCTCAGGAATTCAGGAAAGTGTGAAACTTGCAGTAGATACATGAGATAGAATGGGCTGCGGCAGAATAATGATAAAACAATACTAACTTCCTCTATTAGTTAGTCCTCTGATACTAACTAACTCTATTAGTTAGTCCTCCTTAGGGTAGGAGCCAGGTGCTGTCCTGAGCAATTTACTCATTTAATCCTACAAACCCACAAGGTAGGTACCTTTATTATTCCCATTTTACAGATAAAGACATTCAAGGCCAGAGACGTTAAGTAACTCGGTCAAGAAGGCACGGAGCCAGTATCCAGAGCCCAACATCTCAACTTCCTCATCTGTAAAGCAGACGGAAAAATGGCGCTCACTTTCTAGGAGTGTGGTTAGAATAGATTGAGATTTGTTTGTACAGCACCAGGTACATGGTAAGTGTTCAGGGGAAGTCGTCATCACCATCACCATCATCACTGGAATTATGTGAGCTGCTACCACTCCACTGGCCCATTCCTTCTTCCACCCATTCATGGAGAGTGTGCTAAGTGCCAGGGCCCGCTAGACACTGAGGGCAGAGCAGTGAACAAGACAGCACAATCCCTGCTCGTACAGGTCTGTGGGCATTCATCAGGTACATGTCCGCAGCTAATGCTCCCACCTTACAGAGGGGAGGAAGGTGTCCATGCAAGCATCCTTCTGGTGTTTGCCAGCTGCTCTTCCAGCACCCCTACAGCAGCAAGGACACCCTCTCCCCGCCGAATTGTCCATTGCTGAGCGGCCTCTGGCTGTGGTCAATCCTACGTGGCCTGTTCTATCTTGGGGGGAGCATCAGAGTGGACTGTTGAGATCATGGATGCAGTGGTGGGTGCCTGCATCTGGAGGAGCTGGGAGTTGCGACTGACCTTCAGGATGGGAGAGGCAGAAGGGGAAGGTGCTGGGACCCCACTCAGGGACACAGTGAGGAAGCCCCCGAGTCCTACCAAGGCATCTCCTATGAAGGTTGGAGGGTGCTGGGGCTCTCCCTCAGATGGTCCACATTAAGTCCTGCCCCTCCTCCCCCGGCCCACGCACTGCTAGGCTTCTCGCAAGAGCCTGCTGTCCTGCCTTCATGCAACCATGGTCAGCCCTGCAGCCCCAGGGCCCCCACAGATAGGCTCTTCACCTGCTACCCCAGCCCAGGGA